>NC_057800.1:191041967-191196216 GCF_018294505.1 Triticum aestivum | reverse complement strand
GGCGGCTTGAGGCGGCTTGGGGCTGGCTAGGGTTTTCGGCTGGGCCTCCCCCGGCTATATATAGCCTAACGGGCCGGGAGTCCTAGTCGGACATGGCCCTAGGTCGGTTCGTGTTTTTTTAAATAATTACGCGTAGAAGAAAAAATAAAAAGAAATACTAAACGGACTCCAAAAATTCTGAAATAAATTTTCACGGGCTTCTAAAATCAAGCCGCACAAGGTGAACATTTATTTGGGGCCTAAATGCAATTTTAAAAAATGCACATTTTTCCTAAATTCAAATAAAATAATGAAAAAACTCCGAAATAAAATCTTATTTGATTTTATTATTAAATCCTCAATATTTCTTTATTTTGGGAAAGTCATTTTATTCCCTCTCTCATAATTTTGTAATAGAAATAATTGATGATAAAATAAATAAAATCAAATGATCCTATTCTCAAAATTTGAGAAAACTCAAATATGAAAATAATGAATTCCCCAACTCTCTCCGTGGGTCCTTGAGTTGCGTAGAAATTCTAGGATCAAAACTAATCACAAATAAAATATGATATGCAATGATGACCTAATGTATAACATTCCAAATTGAAAATTTGGGATGTTACAAACCTACCCCCCTTAAGATGAATCTCGCCCTCGAGATTCGGGTTGGCTAGAAAATAGGTGAGGGTGGTCCTTGAGCAAATCTTCCTCTCACTCCCAGGTGGCTTCATCCTCCATGTGGTTGCTCCACTGAACTTTGCAAAACTTGATAACCTTGCTGCAAGTGACTCGGCTGGCAAACTCGAGGATCTTAATTGGCTTCTCCTCGTAGGTCAAATCGTTATCCAACTGAATTTTTTCCAATGGCACTGTGTCTCTCAAGGGTATGTCAGCCATCTCAACGTGACACTTCTTCAACTGGGAAACGTGGAACACCTCATGAACTCCTGACAATCCTTCGGGCAATTCCAACTTGTAGGCCACTTCTCCCATATGCTCCAAAACTCGATATGGTCCTACAAATCGTGGCGCTAATTTTCCCTTAACTCCAAAATGCTTTGTTCCCCGAAGTGGAGATACTCGAAGATAAGCTCTATCTCCAACTTCGTAAACTGTCTCCTTCCGTTTAGAATCTGCATAACTCTTCTGTCTGGACTGGGCTATCTTGAGCCTATCGCGAATCAATTTCACCTTCTGTTCAGACTCTTTAATCAAGTCAGATCCAAACAGCTGGCGATCTCCAACTTCGTCCCACGACAACGGTGTCCTGCACCTCCTTCCGTACAAAGCTTCGAAAGGGGCCATCTTTAAACTGGTTTGGTAACTGTTGTTGTAAGAGAACTCTGCATATGGCAGATTGTCGTCCGAACTAGATCCGTAATCTAGCGCACAAGCTCTCAACATATCCTCCAAAATCTGATTGACTCTCTCGGTCTGTCCATCTGTCTGTGGATGAAAGGTTGTACTGAATTCTAGCCTAGTACCCAAAGTTTCATGCAACTGCTTCCAGAACTTTGAGGTAAATTGGGTTCCTCTATCTGATACGATGCTCCTCGGAACTCCATGCAAACATACGATCCTGGTCATGTATATCTTTGCCAACTTGGTACTGGTGTAAGTGGTCTTTACCGGGATGAAATGAGCTACTTTCGTCAACCGATCGACTATAACCCAAATCGAGTCATAGCCTGAACGAGTCCTGGGTAATCCCGTGATAAAATCCATGCCTAACTTATCCCACTTCCATTCGGGTATCAGCAATGGTTGTAACAATCCTGCTGGCTTCTGATGCTCCGCCTTTACTCTCTGACATACATCACAGACTGCTACATACTCCGCAATATCCTTCTTCATTTCGGTCCACTAGAAAATATCTTTCAAATCCAAATACATCTTGGTATTTCCTAGGTGAATCGAATATGGTGAATTGTGTGCCTCTTGCAGTATCAACTTCCTAATCTCCGGGTCATTGGGCACATAAACACGGTCTTCAAACCATAGGGTGTCGTGTTCATCCTCACGAAATCCTTTAGCCTTTCCTTTGCTCAGTTTCTCCTTAATAGAGGCAATCTCCTTGTCAGTCTTCTGAGCTTCTCCGATTCTATGCATCAAAGTTGACTGAATCTCCAATGCTGCTACATAGCCTCTAGGAACTATTTCCAAACATAGTTCACGAAGATTTTCCGCTAACTCCATTGGTATTGCTCCCGTCATTATTGTATTGACATGGCTCTTACGGCCTAATGCGTCGGCTACTACATTAGCCTTTTCGGGATGGTAATGTAATCTCATATCATAATCCTTGATGAGCTCCAACCATCTCCTTTGTCTGAGATTCAACTCCTTCTGTGTGAAAATGTATTTCAAACTCTTATGATCTGTGTACAGCTCACAATGATTTCCAATGAGGAAATGTCTCCATGTTTTCAATGCATGCACTACGGCTGCTAACTCTAAATCATGCGTATCATAATTCAACTCATGAGGTTTTAGTTGTCTTGAGGCATATGAAACAACTCTCCCTTCCTGCATAAGCACTGCTCCAAGTCCTTGACGTGAAGCTTCGTAATACACCTCATAATCTTTGGTTTGGTCTGGCAAAATCAACACTAGTGAGGTAACCAAACGTTTCTTCAACTCCTGGAAACTAGCCTCACGTTACTCAGTCCATTTGAACTTGGTATCCTTCTTCAACAACTCAGTCATAGGCTTCGCAATCTTGGAGAAATTCTCAATAAATCTCCAGTAGTATCCTGCGAGTCCAAGAAAACTACGGATTTCTCCAACCGTGGTTGGTGCTTCCCATTTGGCCACGGTATCAACTTTAGCGGGATCTACTGCTATTCCTTCTCCGGATATAACGTGTCCGAGAAATCCAACTTCCTTCAACCAAAACTCACATTTGCTAAACTTGGCATATAGTTGATGTTCTTTGAGCTTTCCAAGTACCAATCGCAAATGTTCCTTATGCTCTTCTTCGTTCTTTGAGTAAACCAAGATATCATCGATGAACACCACGACGAACTTATCCAAGAACTCCATAAACACTTTGTTCATCATGTTCATAAAATAGGCAGGTGCGTTAGTCAGACCAAATGACATAACGGTATACTCGTACAGCCCATACCTGGTGGTAAAAGCTGTCTTAGGAATATCATGTTCCCGAATCTTCAATTGGTGGTACCCTGATCGCAGATTGATCTTGGAAAATACCTTAGCTCCATGCAATCGATCAAACAGATCATTGATCATCGGTAGTGGGTACTTGTTCTTGATCGTAACTTCATTCAATCCTCGATAATCAACAACCATCCTTAACGATCCATCCTTCTGCTCCACTAGAAGTACTGGCGATCCCCAAGGCGAAGAACTTGGGCGAATATATCCTTTATCCAGTAACTCCTTAATCTGCTTCTTAATTTCCACCAAATCCTTTGCTGGCATCCTATATGGTCTCTTTGATATTGGCCCTGTGCCTGGCAATAGCTCAATCAAAAACTCAATATCTCTATCCGGTGGCATGCCTGGCAACTCTTCTGGAAATACTTCAGGGAAATCCCTTACCACTGGTACTTCCTCCTGGACTACTCCTGTTAAACAATTTGCTTGTGTCCTCTTTGGCACATGTCGGGATACATACTTGATCCTTCTCCCTTCTGGTGTGGTAAGCAAAATTGACTTACTAGCACATTCAATATTCCCTTCATACTTTGATAACCAATCCATGCCTAATATCACATCCAATCCTTGGGATTCCAATACTATTAGGTCTGAGGGGAAAACATAGTTACCAATCCTTAATGGTAACCGATCACACCATCGGCTAGCCATATACTCTGCTCCAGGCGAGGTTACTAACATGGGTGACCTAAGGGCTTGGGTTGTCAGGTTATACTTATCCACAAATCCCCTTGAGATGTATGAATGCGATGTGCCAGTATCAAAAAGAACGAGTGCAGTAAATGACTTAACCAAAAACTTACCTATTACTGCATCAGGCTGAGCTTCAACCTCCTCCACGTTAACGTGGTTCACCTGTCCCCTGTTGAAAGGGTTCGGCTTCTTCCCAGAGCTTCCATTGCCATTTCCATGTTGTAATTCAGGACATTCAGTGGCATAATGTCCGGTCTTCGAACACTTAAAGCAAGTGACTTGGCTCAGGTCTTTCTTAGCCGGGGTTGATGGGTTGGTGCGATTCTGGCCGTTGCTTCCTCCATTCCCATTTCCATTCCTGGTGCCATTGTGATTGTGCGAGCTACCTCCTCCATGGTTATGCTGAAAATGTCCTCCCGGTCTAGGGGTAAAACGTGGCTTCTGCTGAGCTCCTGAATTGTATTTCCCTTGTCCGTACTTCCTCTTGCGGTTCTCAATTTGCTGCTACTTGCCTTCAATCATAAGAGCACGATCTACCAACTCCTGATAGTTGTTGAAGGTTGCTACCATCAACTGCATGCTCAACTCATCATTCAGTCCTTCTAGAAACTTCTCCTGCTTCGCTGCATCCGTAGCGACATCATCTGGGGCATAACGTGCTAACTTACTAAAGTCCTCCACATACTGGCCAACTGTCCGTCCTCCTTGGCGTAAGTTGCGAAACTCACGTTTCTTCATGGCCATGGCTCCTGCTGAAACATGGGCAGTACGAAAAGCCTGCTGAAACTGGTCCCATGTGACAGTGTCGACAGGGAAAGTGGCTGTGAAATTCTCCCACCATGATGCTGCGGGTCCTTCAAGATGATGTGCGGCAAACTTCACCTTCTCCGCACCCGTGCACCATGCTGTGGTCAACTCTCTGGCTGTCTTGCGTAGCCAATCATCTGCTACTATCGGCTCGGTGCTACTAGAAAACACCGACGGATTTAGCCTAAGGAAATGGGCTAAGTGATCAATAGGTGGTGGGGGTGGTGGGTTGTTGTTGTTGTTCCCCTGGTTCTGATTCTGGACTAGCAACTGCATCAATGTGTTCTGCTGCTGGATCAACTAGGTGAGCTCCGGTGGAAAGGCAAATCCGGGGTCACGTCTCGGAGGCATCTGAGGGTTTAGAAAAGATGAGATGTAAGAATAGAGTGGGTCTAAAGAGAAAACACTACCCATATGCACATGAGGCAAAAGCAAACAATTCACTTCATTCAAATCAAACAAGGGCATAAAATCGATCTAACTATCGCAAAAGTGCTCGGACTACTATATTTACATGGTGGACTACTACTACTGATAAGGTGGTCTACTAGAAATATTCTTCGGTTGTAGACTCCATGATATCTTCTCCAGCTTCATCAACATAATCATCATCTCTATCATCTGGATCCGAATTGGTGTCGTCGATGATGATGTAGTCTTTCGGGAGAATTTCCTTGAGTTCTTCATCTTCATCTACTGGTGTAGGGTCTCCCATAAATATCCTGATCTTCTTGATAAGATCGTCATTCTTCTCCACCAATACTTCAATTTCCTCTTCATAATCTTCACGTGTAGCCTTAAGTTCTTCCTCCAGTTCCTTGATTCTTGTCCTTGCCTTCTTTAGGTCTATCATGTCGACGCACATCTGGTTCTCCTGTCGTCGAATGTGCTGGTTTAACTCCTGGATAAAAGCTGCAATTGATCTATCCTTCCGGGTGCTGATCATCTCCCAGTGCTCATCTCGGCGCCCACAAATCTGGTAGATAGTATCCTTGAGATCATTGTGGTAGACTTCTCCAATGCGTCCCATGGCGATGTGAGCTGCCATGCTCTTTCCTAGACTCCAAGTCGGTGCATCAAAAGAAAACTCTATGGGCTCAGTGACTGGCATGAACGTTCTTCCTGGAACTTGAACTTGAATCATCCATCGCTCTTCTTCAGGTAAAGTGGTGTTGTAGGTTCCGATGAAGCTTGGTACTCCTATGTTCAGGTATCTAGTGACTTCCTTCAAGTGACATCCAAAGGGTGTATCTTCATCCGGTTGTGTGAACTTGTTCCTTGCATCCGCCATCCTAAAAGAGTAGAAAAGATGAGGAGTCAGAAGAGAAGAGAGTGAATAGTGATCTAGGTCTTTAGCTTAGTGGTCGTGTCCTACAGTCAGCGTGTGCTTTGATACCATCTCTGTAGCGACCAGACCTCAAACAGTCTGATCTCTGTGCTCCGGTGTCATCCCTGGATCAGTAATGCTGACACCACACAATACTCGGAGGATTTATAACAGAGTAGCAATCACACACTTATTACATCGAGTGTCTCCATAGAGAACTTATTACAATAAATATGGCTTAAGGCCATCTAATAATGATAACAGCGGAAGGCTTGGAAGATAAGTGAGTCCATCAACTCCAACGGCATCACTGAGTATAGAACCAAGACCTAAAAACTCCTTAATCGTCGTCTGAAAAGTCTGCAACATTAACATTGCAGCCCGAAACGGGTCAGCACATGGAATATGCTGGCAAGGTAACACATAGAGAATAATGGAATGAAACAGCTATACTATATGCATATTTGGCTGGTGGAAAGCTCTATGGTTACTATTTTGCGAAAAGCCAAATTTTCCCTACTACAAAGGAATAAATTTAATTACTATCATGGTGGTTGTTAAACATTGAGAATGGTTGACAGCATTCTCAATCCCAATTAAGCATCGTCATTAAACAAAACCCAACAAAATTAACTTAGAGTAACATGTTGAGATTCACATGATAATCCAGGTACTAGATACTCAAGATGTCCATAACCGGGGACACGGCTAACCATGATTAGTTTATTACACTCTGCAGAGGTTTGCGCACTTTTCCCCACAAGACTCGATCGCCTCCGTTTGGTTTCTCGCACTACATGGTGTTTGAGAAGACGGATGACCGAGACATAGTCTTTCAGAAGCGCTAGCACCTTACGATCGGGTAGACCGTACCACCTACATCCCCTACATCTGCTAGTCTACCACTGTAAGAGTTCGCACGACTTAGTCAACTATGCTAGAGCCCGTAATAGCTTGTGGCTGCACACGGAAGTTTCTAGTATGAATAGTCTCATGATCCCTTTGAGCCTGGGTGGCGGTCCAAAAGAAAACATGCAAGTCCTGGAATACCCAGGTGCCTCAATCCACCCAGATGTGTGTTTAAGTTGTCACCTTAGATAAACCATTAGTTAACAAACTCACATCTGTCATGGGTATCACTCACCCAATCCACGTCTACTAGCATAGCATGGCATAATAAGCAAACGTAGAAGTAACTCCCAAAGGTTTGATAATAAACAGGTAATAGGTACTACCTCATCTACTTCCCATCCCATAATTTAATTAGATCCTAATCATGCAATGTGTGAGGATTGATCTAATGCAATAAAACTGGGTAGTAAGAAAGGTATGAGCAAAGTGTTACTTGCCTTGCTGATGATCCGTGAAACCTAGCGATTCGAAGTAACAAGCGGCGCACTCCGGGTACTCTATCGTAAACAAACAAACAAGCATACAATAAGTACTCATCTAATGCACAGGTAAAACTCAAATAAGAGATCTCACCAGAAGGTTCAACTTAAGAACTCCGGTTTGCAAAAAGAATCAAATCGAACGAAGCAACGAAAGTCAAACGGCGAAAGAAAACAACTTCGTTCTACTAATCTGAATCTAGGGCAAATTTTACAGTAGCAAAAACTTGTTTAAGTTGATTAAAGGGATAGAGGGTTTGGAGACGAAACTCTAGGCGCTTGAATCGCCTGATTCCGATAAACGAGCGAAAAGTTATACTAAAAAGAAAATTGGATCAGGAATCGCGATCAGAAAAATCGCGGATTTAATCCGAGAAAAAGAAAAACGACGAACGTTCGGTAGAACGAACGACTGGACGAACGCTCGCTATTTAAATAAACGGAAAAACCGATCTATTTAAAAAAACGAATCTAAAAAAACCGACGGAAAAACCGGACGGTTTTTCGAAAAAAACTAAAAAAACCGGCGCGGAAAACGATGCGGTGGCGGACCTCGGGCGGCGTGTGGCGGCGGCGGCGTCCGGTGGAGCGGCGCGGCGGCGGCGGAGCGGCGGCTGGGCGGCTTGGGGCTGGCTAGGGTTTTCGGCTGGGCCTCCCCCGGCTATATATAGCCTAACGAGCCGGGAGTCCTAGTCGGACACGGCCCTAGGTCGGTTCGTTTTTTTAAATAATTACGCGCAGAAGAAAAAATAAAAAGAAATACTAAACGGACTCCAAAAATTCCAAAATAAGTTTTCACGGGCTTCTAAAATCAAGGCGCACAAGGTGAACATTTATTTGGGGCCTAAATGCAATTTTGAAAAACACACATTTTTCCTAAATTCAAATAAAATAACGAAAAAACTCCGAAATAAAATCTTATTTGATTTTATTATTAAGTCCTCAATATTTCTTTATTTTGGGAAAGTAATTTTATTCCCTCTCTCATAATTTTGTAATAGAAATAATTGATGATAAAATAAATAAAATCAAATGATCCTATTTTCAAAAGTTGAGAAAACTCAAATATGAAAATAATGAATTCCCCAACTCTCTCCGTGGGTCCTTGAGTTGCGTAGAAATTCTAGGATCAAAACTAATCACAAATAAAATATGATATGCAATGATGATCTAATGTATAATATTCCAAATTGAAAATTTGGGATGTTTCACATCAATAACTTGTAGATCTTCATCATTATTTTCATAGGAACTAGAAGAACACACTTTAATAAAGGCATCTTTCATAGCACGCGTCTTAGCGGTTCTTTCCTTGCACTCATCAATGGAAATTCTCATGGCTTTGAGAGACTCATTGATATCATGCTTAGGAGGAATAGATCTAAGCTTTAAAGAATTAACATCAAGAGAAATTCTATCAACGTTCCTAGCCAAATCATCAATCTTAAGCAATTTCTCTTCAATCATAGCATTAAAATTCTTTTGTGAAGAAATAAATTCTTTAATATTAGATTCAAAATCAGAGGGCATCTTATTATAATTTCCATAAGAATTGTTGTAGGAATTACCATAATTATTAGAGGGATTACTAGGATAAGGCCTAGGATTGAAATTTCCTCTATAAGCGTTGTTACCAAAATTGTTCCTACCAACAAAATTCACATCCATAGATTCATTATTATTCTCAATCAAAGTAGACAAGGGCATATCATTAGGATCAGAAGAAACACTCTTATTAGCAAATGATTTCATAAGTTCATCCATCTTTCCACTCAAAACATTATTTTCTTCTATCGCATGCACCTTTTTATTAGTAGATCTTTCAGTGTGCCATTGCGAATAATTGAGCATAATATTATCTAGGAGTTTAGTAGAATCTCCTAAAGTGATTTCCATAAAAGTGCCTCCCGCGGCCGAATCTAAAAGATTTCTAGAAGCAAAATTCAAACCGGCATAAAAATTCTGAACAATCATCTACAAATTTAAGCCATGAGTAGGGCAATTACGTATCATTAATTTCATTCTCTCCCAAGCTTGTGAAACATGTTCATGATCAAGTTGTTTAAAATTCATAATATCGTTTCTAAGAGAGATGATCTTGGCGGGAGGAAAATACTTAGAGATAAAAGCATCTTTGCACTTGTTCCATGAATCAATACTATTTTTAGGCAAAGATGAAAACCAAGCTTTAGCATGATCTCTAAGCGAAAAAGGAAATAGCTTCAATTTAACAATATCATTATCGACATCTTTATTCTTTTGCACGTCACACAAATCAACGAAGCTATTAAGATGGGTAATGGCATCTTCACTAGGATGGACGGAGAACGGATCTTTCATGACAAGATTCAGCAAAGCAGTATTAATTTCACAAGATTCAGCATCGGTAAGAGGAGCAATCGGAGTGCTAAGGAAATCATTATTGTTGGTATTGGTGAAGTCACACAATTTAGTATTATCTTGAGCCATCACGACAAACAAGCAATCCAACACATGATCAAACAAAAAGCAAACGAACAAAAGAGGCAAATAGAGAGAGAGAGGGAGGATAGAGAGAGAGAGAGGGCGAATAAAACGACAAAGGTGAAGTGGGGGAGAGGAAAATGAGAGGCAAATGGCAAATAATGTAATGAAGGAGATAGGGATTGTGATGGGTACTTGGTATGTTGACTTTTGCGCAGACTCCCCGGCAACGGCGCCAGAAATTCTTCTTGCTACCTCTTGAGCACTGTGTTGTATTTCCCCGAAGAGGAGAGGATGATGAATCAAAGTCGCGTAAGTATTTCCCTCAGTTTTTGAGAACCAAGGTATCAATCCAATAGGAGGCTATGCTCGAGTCCCTCGTACCTACACAAAAATAATAGCTCAACGCAACCAATACGCTTAGGGGTTGTCAATCCCTTCACGGTCACTTACGAAAGTGAGATATGATAGAGATGATAAATAATATTTTTGGTATTTTTGGTATAGAGATGCAAAGTAAAAAGTAAAAGCAAAGTAAAAGCAAAGCAGTAATAAAGTGATGGAGATTGATATGATGATAAAGAGACCCGAGGGCCATAGGTTTCACTAGTGGCTTCTCTCAAGAGCATAAGTATTCTATGGTGGGTGAACAAATTACTGTTGAGCAATTAACAGAATTGAGCATAGTTATGAGAATATCTAGGTATGATCATGTATATAGGCATCACTTCCGAGACAAGTAGACCGAAACGATTCTGCATCTACTGTTCACTACAAAAAAATACACTTCCGTGATGATACGTGTTTGCACAATAGGTCGCTTTTTTTTGTCATGCATGTACATCCATGACAAATTTATGACAGAATCAAGATAGTCATACCTGCGCTGTCGTAGAAGTGTTCCATGACATTACCAAAATTATCATCACGGAAGTGTCCACTTCCATGACGATAAATCACGCGTCACAGAAGTGCTTTCATCAAGGGTGACCGACACATGGCATCCACCGTAACGGAACGCCGTTAAGCTATCGGGTCGGGTTTTGGATCTGATAACCCGTTAACAGCCCTGACCAATGGGGATTTTCCACGTGTAAAATAATCATTGGCTGGAGGAAACACGTGTCGGCTCATCGTTGGGACAGATGTCAACCACTCATTGGACGGAAGGCGCCTATGATACGTCGACACGTGGCACGACCCAACAGAGGCCCATTCCTGTGAAAAGGCCGGCCCGTTTGACTTGGTCAAAAGCTGGCGGGCCGGCCCATGGAAAGCCTGTTAACGGCCTGTTTGAATATAGCCCTTTTACAGCCCGCTAACCCAAGGCCCGTTACGCCCTATCCGAATTAGGCCCAGTAGCGTCATCTGGGCCATCCAATATGATTCCAGCCCATTTTCACTTCTGGCCCATGTATGGCCCATGTCGTCTTTCGGCCCATATGAGGCCCTATGTAACTCTTGGCCTATTAACGGCCCGTGGTGAAACTGGCCCGTAATGAACAGTGTATCACTTTACATCCATTAATGACCCGTGGTGAAACTGTCCTGTAATGAACAGTGTATCACTTTATACCCATTAACATATATGGTAATTAGACACTGAACAGGTGGCATTCACACAAAGCATGTCTAAACTAATCAAATGACATAGCAATGCGAGACACCATACACACGATATGAGCAACATAACCCTGCCAAGTTACAGCATACACCTCGGGGGGGGGGGGGGATAGGACTGGTCATCTGTCTCTGAATCCTCCTCTGAGGAGCTATCCGTAACCAGCGAGATATGTGCTTCGTCAGATAGCATAGTCTGCTCTGAAGACCTTGTTTTCACTCCAGAATTTGCCATCACCGTGTCAAATGGCTGATGCACACAAAGAGAAGTTGAATGTAATAACATTGTTGATAAATGTAATATGTAACGAAAAAAGGATGGCCTGATATAATTTACATATAAGATGACTGGCTAAGCAGGATGACATTGCAAAATTCACATATATGATGCCTGGCTAAACAAGATGGCGTTGCATAATTCACATAAACGATGAATAAACTAAACAGATGGCATTCACACAAAGGATGTCTAAACTAAGCAGATGACATATTTGATGTATAAAGTAAGCAATGCAAGACACCATATGCATGATATAACCAACATCAGCATGCCAAGTTAGAGCGAAGACCTCAGGGGGTAAATAGGAGTTGTCTTCTCCTTCTGAATCCCCCCCAGAACAGATATCTTCCTCTCGATTACAATCCGAAATGTGTGGAGAGGGGGCTGCCTTTGCGCCTACCATGGAGCGACGTCTGCATGAAATTTTATTGCCACACAAGGCTCGTCTCTTTTGCTCTACATGTTCAGTTCCATTGTTTACAATAACTGTCATGCATAGGAATAAAACATAGTGAGATTATGTATGGAGTGCATGCAGAAATCCAGAGTGATGGTAGCAACCTGTGGATAGACCCAAAACCAATAATAGCAGGCAGATAACGGCTTCAGTTAAAAAATATAGATAATGGCTTCTTTACTGTTTGTTTCCCACCCAACATGAAACTCATAGTAGACACCGAAGATTAACCAGATAGTAGATATATACTATTGATAGCGGCCCCGATATGTACCCCACAACCATTTAAAAACTCAAGTTTGACCATTAGTTTAGAGCTGACTCGGAGTCTAATCGGTGAACAGGACGATAAAGTAGCATGTAATATTAAGCGATGCATAACGTAAGCAGACACGAAATAGTGCGACCTCTCTTGCGGACCCGTGTAGTCCTCGAGGTCATCTGCTCGGTTGATGATGGTAGTGTAGTTTTCATGGCTGCCAGCGGTGGGGAAGAAGATCTGAGGCGGCGAAAGACAGTCAAGAGGCCGGATCCCTGCTGTGCTGGACCCTTCTGTCATTGGAGCAGTTGAGCTGTGGTGGACGACGGCGCAGCAGGAGCGGGACAAACCACGCAAGGTTTTCTTTGACAACTATCTTTAAGAGAAGTAATTCTGTAAGGGCTCGTTTGAATTGGAGGATTCCAACAATGCAGGGATAGGAAATAGACAGGAACATGATAGGAATGCACGTGCAAAACAGAGAATTTAAAAACACATGATTTCTGCCAATCTGGGTGTTTGATTCACAACAATTGGAAGATCACAGGATGCAAAGAAGCATGGTGAGATTAAGTGAAACCACAAGAAAATGTATGGTTATAATGCTATTATGATACTATCTCTTAGTCTTGTCCTTCATGAATAGGAATTTGAAAAGGAGGACAAGTGAAAATTAAAATTCCTACGTTTTTTCTTTCAAGGAGACACTAAAGGAACAAATCTGTGTGCTCAGTGGACAATATATATAACATGTAGAGTAAAAAAGAGATGCAACAAGTGTACAACCTCTTTGGCGAAGCCATGTCGATCTCAGCATGATTGGGTTGGCCGGTGAGGATGCTCCGGCTAACTTGGCTGTCAGAGGAGGGGAAGAAGATCTTAGGCGTCTGTAGATGGATCCCGAGGTACTGCTCCGCTGTGATGGAGGGTTTCGTTGTTGCAGCAGCTCCGGTGAGTTGTACGATGCCGAGGCTGAAGCAGGACAAGAGAGACAACGAACAACGTTAACCTGAGTGGAATTCTAATAGCATCTCCAATACATGACGTAAAATACATAACCACAAAGTGCTAGATGTAAAATACATCAGCCGCTCATCTCTGAACTTAACTGTCGAAACTGAATTTAACTGTCGAAACTGAACTTAACTGTCAAAACTGAACTTAACTGTCGAAACTGAATTTTGCTGTCGAAACTGAACGCACTAGCAAGGTGAGGCTACATGTCGGTCGACTGACTTTTTCAACTCTGGTCAGTCGATTTTGTAGCCGTTGGATACGAAATCAAGGGCCTGCGGTGCATCTTCAACCTCCACCCCCCTGAGTCGGCCAAACAACAGCCCCCCGTCGCTCGCGGCCGGCGGTGCGCCGCCCCGCCCGCCCCGAAAACACTCCCCACCACCAGTCCACCGCCGCCCCGGCCATCCCTCTAGCCCCCCGTGCCGAGCTTTTTCTCCGGCGATCCCCATGCCACCGCCCCGCCACCGCCGGCGACCACCGCCCCTATCCTGAACGCTAAGATAGATAGTGGGGTACCTCTCCGGCAAGCCCTCCTCCCCGCTGCGGCTGGTTCTTCCTTCACCCCAGCGCATCAGAGTGAACTGTAGCTAAATCGGAGCAGCATCGCAAGCAAGAGCAAGAGCGAGAGCAGCAGTGTGATCAAGAGCAATAGCAAGAGCGGACCAGGCAGGGGACCGAGAGCAAGAGCAGAGCAGCAACGCGAGCAAGAGCTAAAGCAGCAGCAGGTCCTACTGATGTGGACGTCGCCGCCGAGGGAGCGACGCCGTGGAGGAAGTGGCCGGCGACGCCGCCATGGATGGAGCCGCACCGTGTCGGCTCGAGATCGAGCGCCGGCAGCACCGTGAGATCGAATCAAGAAGAAAATGCGGCGATTAGTGTACAACCTCTTTGGTGGTGCTGATTAGGCCGCAGCTTCATCCGAGGAAACGGTGACGATGATGCTCTTCCGGTGGTGCAGGTGAAGACGGCGGTGTGGGAATGGAGGTGGCGCGAAAGACGAGGGCAATGTCGGGGCAGCTCCTTGGAGGTGGAGGATGGGGTGGATGAACCGGCGGGATGATGAGATCCACGACGGATCCTCATCTGGTATGGTGGATGAGGGACGTCGAGGTGTTGCTGTGGACGACGTCGTCGGGGAAGAGGCTCCGGCTGGGTGGCGGATGGAGCAGGGTGTGGGGTTTCGTCATGGGTTTTTGCGGCCTTGGTGTACGAATGGGTGGGCGGATGGGATGGCAGTGGGGAACCATGGCTTAGAGACACGCTTGTCCGAAATGTGGGGTAAGTTACGAAATTACCCCCACCAATTTGAGGTGGTTCTTTCGGTTTAGGGGTACCACAGGCATTTCGCGTGTCAGGATTTCACAGGAGGTGGGAGTTTTCATGCGCGTTGTAATTTCGGAATAGCAAGGCGCGGGTTGAGATGGAGGGAGTTGTCGGAGCACAACGAGACAAAGATATATCTTAAATATTTCGGGCTAACAAGGCGCGGGTTGAAATTTCCGGACAAGCCTAACGTGTACTGTACCAAATCAATGCGCCCTACAAATGTCATTCAAAACTTTGAATTCATGTTATGTTCAATTAAAATATTTCGCTACGTGTATAATGCATGCAACCTACTACTCAAATGAACATTTTAGTGCATTCCAAACGTATATACTACCGCTTCAATATGAACTAAATTTGAATTTGTTTCTCTATTTGAATAAGATCTATAGTAATGATTGTTGTGAAGTCAAATCATTTGAATTCGTTTCTCTGTTTTAATAAGATCTACAATCATCATTATTGTCAAGTTAAATCATTGTTTGTGTATTATCTTCACAACACACCACATGATTAGTCTCGAGTTACATATGAACTATGTGTACTATATGAACTCGAACTAGATTTTTTGAATCCACTTTATTTTGATTTCAAATCACATTACATTTCTAGCTCTAGCTAGATCTTCATAATCTAAACCATGTCTCATATGTATAATGTGTTTATCACATTATGTATGGTGCCCCGCCCCCTACGCCTACAAGTATTTAGATGTGAGTTGCAAACACCACACATTACCACAAATTCAAATAAAATGTGAGAATGTTCGATATATAGTATTGTTTAGATTGTTCGATATTTAGTTGTAAGCTGCAAACGCCACACATTATCACAAATTCAAATAAAATGTGAGATTGTTTGATGTATAGTATGGTTTAGATTGTTCGGCATTTAGCTGTGAGTTGCAAACACCATGCATTATCACATTATGGTATAACATGTGCACAACACGTGTATCACCGCTATATTCATGCATGCAATGTTTAAAACACTATGATCTCCTATTCAAATATATGAATCCACTTTCATATCAAATTATGATCTTTGTTAGTCTCTTACACCCACACAATCCTCTAACCTTTGTAGCTACCACTAACTTTCTCTCGTGCATGCACACGCCCTCCTTGCCCTCCCCCTCCCTCGGCATTCTATCCACCGGGCACATTCATTTTTTTCTTTAGATCGTTCTCCCAGAGTCTCCACAACTCCTTTCCGACACACACCGATCGATAAACCTCTCCAGCGATGCCTGCCTACAACATACAAACACACCTTCAATCTCTTCCTTTATGTGTCCTTGCCTCGCGTCTCTCATACGGTCAGACACACGTGTAAACTCTCGCCCCTCTTTTCATCGCTCTCACAACCGAACACTCCTCCCCCTATCTAGCTAGTAGTTGGGCCTCTCGCACCACCTCCTAGCTCCATTCTCTCTGTCTATCCGTCTTGCTGGGCCTTATTTGCCTCTAACAAATGGACGTACACCGACCGATCTCTCGCTATACATATAGCTAGCTAGGTCCTTATAACTCGTTTTTACCCACATGTCAATGGATCTACCTCATTAGTTGTGTCTCTCCCTTCCTCTGACAAACAACAATTGATCTACCGATCTAGTTAGGTTTGCTTACCAAACACATGGTTCCCCTTCATCATCCATGGATGCGTCCCGACAGATCTATCACGCACAGGCACACACAGAAACACATCCCCACTCTTATTGATAACATTGCAGTTCCACCCTCAGTTTGTCTAGTAGGCCTCTCCCACCATCTTCGAGAAGCAACTCCATCACCCATCCAGCACTCTACCCCTCTCCCTCCCTCTCCCTCCCTCTCTCTCTCTCCTCTCTCTCTCTCCCATCATATTTCCCGTCCTCCAGTTATGTATGGATGTCGACCGATCTCCCTCAAGACATAGCTGGGTCTCTCCTTCTCAACACATATACGAGTCGTTCTACCTCTATAGTTAGGCCTCTGCCTACCCCTCCCACCACCCCCTCCCCCCCCCACACACCGATACATCAAGCGCTCTAGTCATGTCTCCCTGCCACACACAAACTTGACGTGTGCCCTCTAACGTTCCGGTAGGCCAGTCGCCCTATATCTTTGACTTGTACACACACACAATTTCGATGGCTCTCTTCATCGATCTTGCACCCACCCACTTGATCCTCTCTTCGACTCTATCGATAGCTATGACCCCTCCCTCTCTTCTCATGGATTGCCCGACCCTCTATTTATGATATGGATAGGCCTCCATTTCACACACATTGCATGCAAAATTTTGTTTGAGATGTCATCGACACATATTCCCACAAATAATTCACGAAATCAACCCCCACCCCCACCCCAAAACAAAAAACACTCACGAACGCGGTTTGTATCTCTCACACACACCCACGTAGGTGGGGGACGTGCACGAAGAGAAGAGGTGCATGCACGGCGCACGTACTCCCATCTCTTTCCCAACCACACCCGTGCGGGTACACGGTGGAGCTCATTTCTGTATGAAAAAGGCAGCCCACGTGGTAATTTGGCACGTGTACTGGTTGTCCACTTGGTGGAGGGAGGATCGTCTACCACAGGTGAACAAACAAATTACGACTTGTCATGTTATGTTAAAAAAATAGGCAAACCATGTGGGGCCTACCTTAGAGGCAAGGCTCTATACACTGGAGTACTTTTGATGTGTCCCGTCAACTCGGAGAACGAGGAGAAGCTTGCTTAGTACACCGTCTCCCCCGCCCACGGGCGCGGCGGCTCGCAGGATGAGGTGAAGCTTGCTTACTACGCCTTACGCCCGCTCCCTTGCCCATGTGCGCGGTGGCTCGCGGGACGAGGAGAAAATTTTACTACTCCCTCCATTTACTCCTCGTCCCTACTACCTTGGTTATAGATATTATATCATATTGTTTGGAATATATATGTCCTTTAGTAGATTTCAATATGAACTACTAGTACATACTCCAAACACTGATGTATATAGACGTATTTTAGAGTGTAGATTCACTCATTTTGCTCCGTATGTAGCACTCTCCCTCGCCCCTCGACCCTCGCCCACGTGGTGGACGTGCAACAATTCATTCGGTCTCATATAGCCAGAACGATATATACTGCACTACCATTATTGCTCGACTTCTCGAAGAGGCGAAGAACCAATCGCAAGGTCAATATTTTGGAGATGCCAAGCGCAAGGTTATAGGAGAATGAGTAGTAGGTGCCGCGTCATTTATAAATAAAGTTTTTTTTTCTTTAGTGGCACATACACAATATGATAGGTTCATATGGAGAGAAAAGGAAACCGCTCCACTATATACATAGTCAGGACGGGCCAGCCTACACGGTTGCTTGCTGGGGTTGCCCTCTTCACACTCTCTCGCATAAAACGACTGTGGCCACATCTCTAACATCCCGGCAGATCACGTCCGCTTGGGGAAGGGGTGGATGCTTAGCGTAGATGTGGTGGCCGTCACCGACGGCGAAAACCCACTATCGGCACGTCCCGATCAGGGGTCCCTGCCGTTCTCTCTCACAAAGCCGGTGAGGTTGCCTTCATCCCTTGCTCACTGCCGCGACGTGGGCAGTTGCCGCCTCCCTCCGCCCTCCTCAAGGTTGAGCTACGTCCCTCAGGTACAACTCCCTTTACAGTCGGCTTGCACCACTGCTCCAGCTGCCCACATCACTCCCTGTGGATATTTCTCTACTTCTTTGCCCCACACATACCTCTACTGGCTTCTACGTACTGTATTTGTGATGAGTTTATGTCTCATCAACTAGTCCCAGTAATCTTATTCTAATCATGCTTGTTCAATTTCTTTGCCACAGGGATGCTCACCTTGATTTTGGTGAAACTACACAAAATGATCCGATGGTCAAAAGGTTGCAAACTTCATTTATTAGGAAGCTCGAACGTTGCCAGAAAATTGAAGCCTGGTCAGGGTTCATGGTTCAAGGGCTAGGGACTACATGGAACGTTTTTTTCTTTAGCTGCCTCTGTTCCAAAATAAGTGTCAACTTTAGTAATAGTACAACTTTGTACTAAAGTTTGCACAAAGTTGAGAAACTTATTTTGGAACGGAGGGAGTACATATTTGCTATGATCTGTCAATCATTGAGATGCAATAGCATGCATGTTAGTCTCCTTTGTATTTGATGAAATGTTGCAACGGGCAACCTTGGACGCAAGATACATGTAACAGAAGCTGGAAGCTTCATAGCATTGTACTCCCTCCGGTCCTTTTTACTCCGCTTATTAGATTTGTATCAAGTCAAACTCTACAAAGTTTGACCAAATTTATATTAAAATATATCAACATCTACAAGACCAAATATATATACTAAGAAACTACATTTCATAATGAATCTGACAATAATGTTTTGCTATTGTGAATGTTGATATTTTTTTCTATAAGTCCGGTCAAAATAGAGATACTTTGACTTCGGACAAAACTTATATGCAAACTAAAAAGGACCGAGGGAGTACAAATTTATCTCGCTGATAAATTATAGTAAGTACTATACTAGCACTTCCTCCGTTCCTAAATATAAGTCTTTGTAGAGATTTCACCATGAACAACATGCAGATGTATATAGATGCATTTTATGTGTAGATTCATTCATTTTGTTCCGTATGTAGTGGAATCTCTACAAAGACTTATATCTACTAGTAATAGCTAGCCTCCACTACTAGGAATTCTCTATCCTCTCCTTGAGCCACGTCATCAAAATTGATGTAGCCGTTAGATGAAGTAAATCAGTCCATAATAGCCGTCTAATCTTGGCATTGAGAGGCTCCTCACTAAGCCACATGCAAGCATGCAGAAATACCGTGCCACATGCATGTGAGTGGGTTTTAAATCACATCAACATGTCTGCATGCAAGCATGCACCGGTAGCATGCATGTAAGTGAGCTTTTAAGTCCCATTAACATGTCAAAAAGAAAAATATAATCCCATTATGCAGTAGGAGTTGGCTGATCTTTTTTCCTTATGTGGGATGATCTAAATGATGATGGGAGTTTATTTAGTTTGGCTACCACATTTGTCATGCGGTTATAGAGTTTTTTTTTGTTCCATGAAATCGATAATTTTGTGCAGAGAGATATACCGCTGTTCCACGCCAACGCGCGGGGACTCATCTAGTAATATTTAGGAACAGAGGGAGTACTATGTAAAGAGTTAGGTGTCGCACGGTGATAGTGTGAGGTGGGCCATGTAATCACTGAGCCTGCGTGTTTTCACTGCTCTTGCACGCCTCCGCTGTAAGAATGGAGAAAATTGTAATCTAGTAGTAGTAGTATACCTCCTTTCGCCGAAAGCGTGGGACATCCAGCAATCCTACCACCTCAGTAATAAAGACCAATGAGCCGTCAAATCACATAGACCCAGCAGTAAGTTGGACGGACGAAGCAACCATCACTCTTGAGCCAGTGAGAGGTCGCGTCCGCTCTGCCCGGGCATGAATGCGGCACCGATTCTTTGGAGGGGCGCTGGCCGTTTCGGGCGGGAAGCGCACACGAGCGATGGAGGGGCTTTGCATGGGCCAGGCTGGTCAGGAGCGGGCGTGGCAGCTGTCCGCATGTCCCTACCGGACACGCCCGGAAACGAGAGGATGCATCGACTCTCGCGGCTAAAATCGTACAGTACACAACATCTCTCTGTAGGAGTAGGTCGATCTGTCGCTCTCTCTAACACACACATGGTGTTAAACACACACACACACATGCACACACACGCACCTTGGTCCCCTTGCACCTTCTAACGTGACTTATTACACCTAGACAAAGGGAGTAGTAAGTATACGAGATACGGTGGCACACTGACTTAAGTCGAATACAAGTGCCCAAATTTTGTGTGCATGTTATAATAAGGATTCACTTAAAATAGTACGTGAGCGAACAGAGGGATTAATTGGACAGTGTTCCCGAGCAGTAGCGAGATGTGTGAGGTAAGATACACCGCTGGCGCTTTTAATTTTTCTTATTAATTTGTTTGTTTCACCCTCTGACTGGTGGGACCCAACGTACTACGTGGAGAGAGGTAAGGTGACTAAGGCTGCATTATTTCTGCACCACTGTGGATAGTCTTACCACCAAAGCCACATGACACGATTATGATTAAAATCCCAATGACTCCCACACACACAAAAAAAACACGACATGCTTGTCACACGAATGCAGGAATGTATAAAAGGTTATTTCCCTCTCGTTGAACATAACGGGAGGGTTGTGTAGCTGGTTATCCTGTTCGCTCACTCTCTCGCCCTCTCCCGCTGGAGCCTCAGCGCTTGTAGTTGCTCTCTTCACACTCTGTCGCCTTCTCCAAATCTAAACAAGACTTCGTTGGCCTCTCTCTCCCCTCACTGCTGCTCAAAGAGCTGGCAGGATCCGTCCACCGGGAAGGGAAGGAGGCTTAACGCTGTCGCCGTCGGCGAGGGACTACCGGCGCAGCTATTCACTTTCCACCCAGCGGTGGCGCGGGAGGGCCTCCGACCCCTTCTTCTTCGCCGCTGCCCCGTCGCCCACCGAACCACGCCCGAGGAACCTTAAGGTATAATTTACTTACTCCACATGCATTGCTCTAGCTGCATGTATACCATGAATCTAGGATGTGGTTCAAAGAGGAAAGGAGTGGGGGAAAGTAGTGGGAAAAGTTGTATATAGCATGAATCTAGGACGTGGTTCAAAGAGGAAATGAAGGGGGAAAGTTGTATAGCATTAATCTAGGACGTGGTTCAAAGAGGAAAGGAATGGGGGAAAGTAGTGGGGAAAGTTGTATCGCATAAATCTAGGACATGGTTCAAAGAGGAAAGGAAGGGGCGGAAGTACTAGTTCAAAAAGGAAAGGAAGGGACAAGGCTGTAGAGTTTGAGCAGGACTAGATTTGTTGCGCTCACATAGGGAAAGGCGTCTGAAGATAACAAAACTGGGACCAACACAAATATGCTCGTTGGTTGCTTGTTCTTTGTTGCAACAAACTATGCATGACCACAGTACATCGGTAGATGCACATGGTGCTGGTGCGTCCACTGTCCCGTGCAACTCATTAGCTGTTGTTAATCTAAGGCCCTGTTTGGTTAAAAACTCCCTAGTCCCTACCTGCTGGGTTCCAGGGACTAAACATGGACTAGAGGTTATTAAATGACATGCTAAAAGACCATGTTACCCCTAGTAATGAACTAATAGAGACAAGGTGCAAAGCGTGGCAGGGGCAACTGTTGGAAAAAGTCCCAAAAAGACTCCCTCGGGGTCTTCTTTATTTAGTCCCAAATGCCCACTTTTAGTCCCTAAAAGTCCCTCCTCTTTGGTTTAGATGGGACTGACACGGAGTTTTTTTAGTCCCTACACTAAAATGTCCCTATAAACAAACACCCTCTAATAATGCCGCTGGAAAATTGATGCAATGCCGCAGTTAAAAGCAAATTACATGTTTAATGAATTTTATTGTTAATATAATCTCTATGTGAATATTAATCAATGCCACCGTTTGAGAAATGCTACTGTCTTGCTTTCTTTCCCATTTAGATAAGGTAGATGCTTCTTTTTGTTGGCTTCTGTGTCATCCATCGTTATTGACCACTAATTGTTTCCTTTGCACCTCTGTGTAAACAGAGTTATCTGCTTCACCTTGTTGCCATTGTGACCTTTTGTTGCACTGCACAAAACACTTTTGTTGTAAGAGTGTTTTGTGCAGTTCAACCAAAATGTCACACCGACAACGTTGCTTGATTGCTTGATCTTAGTGGAACTGCACAAGAGGAGATCTTACTTCCTATCTGTTAAGGCGAATTTGGTTCAGATCTTCTTCTGGTGAGTTGTTTGAATTCCGCATCATGAGAGGTTAGTACTAGCCTTATTTCACATGATTCTGCAGTGTGCATTCATATGTTGTGCTACTTGTACAATAATGTTGCTTGATTTTAGTGAACTACACAAATGGAGACAAGACTTCCAATCTGTATGTGCACCGTAATATCCCATTGAGGTAAGATAAGGATATTTCACAACTGCTGGCCTGTATTTTGCCACTTTCATTAGAAAATTAAGTTTAGTACTATACTTGTGCTCCCTAATTGACGTGCCAAATCTTACATTGAAGGCGAAGCTTGTTTGTTATTGAACCAAGTGATGATGGGGAAGAACAAGGGGAAGAAAAACAAAAATCAACTCTTGGTGCTGTAATGAAGCACTGGAACTGTGATGGCACAAGTAATGATATAGTTTTGCATCTTAATTTATTGCTATGGCTGGAACGAGCAATTGTTTTGCCACTGATTTGATGCCACTCTTAATGTAATATGTAATTATCTCTACTTATGCAAACAGGGATCTTCTTTGAAGATACCATATATTTTAGTGGAACTGCATAAGAAGATGTTGGAAACATTAAACTAATCGAGGAGTATATAGTAAACATGTCCACCACCGTAGATTGCAACAGATGGTTCTCTAGAATTGCTTCATCTGTATGTTCTTCACAATAAGCCTCCTGACAAAGGTTGGTACTCGCCCACTGATTTCATCCATATGATTGAGCTTTGTCATCTCTATTGGTGTTGTGCTACTGTTTAGATGCTGTCATGAAAAAGTGGTATTGTCCTTGAGAAGTGCTTCATCTGTGCTATTTTAAATATTTCCTTTCCTTTTTTTCGAGCTAACGGTGATGCTAGCATTTAGTAGTCCTCTTGTCTTTGCACAACATGATCATCTTCCTCTGAAGAAGAATATGGAGTACGTGAAGTGACTAGTTCCGATTATGCCAGGATGAAGAAGCCCTGTCTATCTTATCATCAGAAGGAGCAATTGAAGGATGGTTACCTTACTCCCCACAAGACCAAACTAACTTCAGCTTAGAAGGACTGACAAAATCTCCATTTTTTTGCTGTGATGCGCGAGTATAATGTTGTTCTAGGATTCTTTCTGGTGAGTTCCATTTTTCTAAAAGTGTGCTCTACATGGACCATGTATGTGCCTGTTGAAACTGTCAATTCACAGTACAGTTTGCTCTATACTAATCACTTTTTTGTATTTGTGCAAACAGGGGTGCTCAGCTTGATTTCAATGGGAAGTGCACAAAATGTTCATGAATACATCGAATCATTCATTTCCACCTCAAGAAAGGAGGTGCCGATAAGTTCAAGGCATTGCAACATATAAGGGCGAAATCATACAAGCTACGCGCGAATTTGGTTGATTTTGGTGGAACTGCACAAAAAGAACAGCTGGTTTATTTAGCACGAGGTGCCATGTCAATGCCCGAACTGATGGCAAACCCTGCCCATTCCACAATCGTAGGCATTTGATATTTTGGAATGGGACAACCTTGTCAAATTTTGCTCATTTATTTTAGGAAGACATGCGTTTGATATTTTCAAATGGGACGCCCTTGCTGTCAGCATCGTCGATCAATTTTTTCTTTATTCTTTAGTTGTGAAGTAAATATTGCATGTGACATGTGAGTCGCTGAGATGCATAATCATCGATTGTTTTGAATGTTCTCTATGAATTGTCAGGCCTGTGTGTTTGATTGCAATGTACAGAAACGCTAAAAACCTGCTCAAACTCTTTGTACTCCTTCTGTTCCTTTTTACTTCGCACATTGTGAAAGTGCATACTTTTTTGTATAAGATTGGTCAAAGTAGAGACACTTTGACTGCAGGCAAAACTTGTATGCAGACTAGAAAGGACCGGAGGGAGTACATGTGAAACTGCTGCAAATGAGGTGATCACCCTGGGAATAATGCTAGTACATATTGTTTTGCATGTTCATCCAATGCCAGTGATACAGGAATTCGAACTAATCGAAATAAATTCATTCATACACGGTCGGATTTCATATAAACATGCCAGATTTCATTACATTTCATACATTCTTCAACTAAAAAGGGGTGCGCTGGAGGTATAATTAATTAACCGAAGCTACCCACCTGTGTCCCGCTGAGCCGAACAGAAGCTTCAGTGACTTAACTGCAGGTGCCTCGTCGACGCCAGCGGAGCGGGGACTCGTCTGAGTCGACATTGTCCTCTGCCTCATCCCCGGTCTCGCTAAACAGCGTCTCGCCCGCTTCATCGCCCTCTTTGCTAGCCTCTTTGTAGGCGGCCGCAACCTCCACCACCCGCATGCGGTCCTGCCAGCGCTCGAGGCGGCCCTTGCGAGTGGAGCGGTACGAGTCGAGCAGCGCCTCCTGCTCCGCCCGCTCTGCGGTGATCTGCTCCTCCGCCTGCAGGTGCTCCTGGAGGAGATGGTGGTTGTAGGTGGCGTCGGCCTGCACCTCCCAGAACTGCTCCTGACGCATCTGCCTCACACTGTCCATATATTGGGCACGTGCCTCGCCGATGGTCATGGTGCAATGCACCGGCGAGGATGGCTCGGAGGAGGGGGTTGGCACCGGATCGTCGACTACCATGTTCTCCATTGGGGCGTCGTCGTCCTCCGGCTGCCTGCCGGCCAGCCGGTTGGCAGCAATGGCTGCCATCACCTTGTGGTCCGTCGTCCGCCCGTCCCGAAGAGCGCTGGAGCGCGTGGAAGCCATGGTGGGCAGTAGTGGTGCGGACAGGAGAAAGGGAACAGATGCGGATGACTGCGACTATGGCCGGCGCAGCAGTTTATATAGCAATGGTGGGCGGGCGGAGGGACGGACGTGTGGCGCCGGAGTAGCCGCCTCGGGAACCACGTATCATTAATGTGGGTGATAGATGGACGGACAGACGGCACTTGTGTCGTTTGAAGGTGGAGCAATCGCCGGCACCGGGAAGCGGGGCGGGCAGCGCTGACTGTTTTGGGCGGAAAGCGCGCGCGGGCGAGGAGATGACTTTACTTGGAGAGGATGACAATGGGGACCCACCAGGTCCATAGCCTCACGTACGCAAGTGCCTCCTTATTATATATATATATATATATATATAACTATACTCCCTCCATCTAGGTGAATAAGTCATATTAGAAGGTGCATCATGACCTAGGTGCAAGCAGATTGGTGGAAAAGAAGAATATTTCTCTCTTCTAAACACAACATTTAATCACAACAGTTAAGAGGATGCCTTATTAGCTACCCATGCAGGCCATCGTAATTCATAGCATGCAAAGCGCTTTTATTTCTTGCCTAATAACCGCATGGACGTGCTGCATGCATTGGTCCTTGCCCGAGCAAAAAAAAGGGAGGAAAGGGGTTTCCACGGGAGACAATGAAGCAGAGGTGGAAGCGCTCGCTGGAGTTATTTATTTTGCTTCCCCCTGGTTTCCTGACATCATGGTCCCACACCATTGTCAACCTATGTAGTACTAGTCAATAAACGAGAGAATTGCATAAGAAGCGGCCGACAGCTAGGACCAAGCAGCTCGAGCAGTATTTGTGTTTTTGAGGTGTGAGCACTGCAGAGTTTTTCGATCTTTAGCCCAGATATTAATTTTTCTCCTCTTAACAACAACGAAAACATCGCTGCAGGTATTAACTGGGCGGGCTGTGGCCCGTCTAGCCCAGGCCAAATATCCAGCCCAGATATTAATTTTTTTCAAGTTGAGAATGGGTAGCCCAGCTATACTTTTTTTAGGAATACCCAGGCAAGGTCAAGTTGTTATTCTCCGCCCCGCTGGGCTGCAAATCTTTCCTAGGAGGGATGCATTAGGCTTAACAAGAAAATGGGCTTTAAGAAATAATAAATGGGATGTAATTATAAAGACTAGGCAGTAACTATAAAAAATGCACCAAACACGTGATTACTTTATAAAATATTATTTTTGGATATTGAAATTTTTAATTTCATTAATTGTTGCGAGCGCAATGTTTCGTTGGATTTTTACGTAATATAAATTTATATTGAAATTTTATTTAATCTAACAAGAAATTTCGGGATAAAAATATTTTGGATCCCATCAAAATGTGGGAAATTTTATTGAATTCTGTTTTGAACGATTGGTTGAAATGGGCTGTACTTTTAACAAACTGTAAATGGGTTGTAGTAAATTCCATTAGAATTCAAAAATGGGCTACACATTCTTACAAATCTCAAATGGGCTATAAGTTCTCTGCCACACACTTCTAGCCTTACTAAGTTGACGCGTCCCCTAAAAAAACAGAGTTGACGTGTATGCAAGGCTTTGTCAACTTATAGTCAACTCACGGTTCTAGCAGCAGCGGCCGTTGGATGTCCATCCAACGGATGCCGTGCTTCTTCTTCAATCTCGGATATTCTAGCTTCACCCGCCCAAAAAATGATTCCTCCCCCTGACATCTGGGGCGCACCGTTTCGGAAGCTGACCTATGGGCCTACTAAGTTAACGTACCAAGGGCTTTGTCAACTTAGTCAATATAAACGATTCTAGCTGCAGTGACTGTACGATGTCCATCCAACGGCCGTAGTGCTTCTTCAACCTCTGGTCTTCTTGCTCCAGCCGCCCAAAGCAGCGTCGGTCGTGCCGCCTGCTCCTGCCTCCCGTGGCCGGCTGTGCTGCCGTGGAGGCCTCACCGCCCCTACTATTCCCACCGCTGGCCAGGCCTTGCGGCGACGGCAGCCTCACACCACAGCCGAACGGGTGAACCCTCATACTCCTCTCCATGTGGGCATCCACTGCCGCGTCTTCACCGGCTCCGCATCGTCCCCTTCCTAGGCCTCACCGTCGTCCACCGCCCTGGTGCTCTCGGTGCGGCGTGGTCAACGTGGAAGGAACGACTTCCATCGGACGTGGACTATACATGGAGAGGCTGACAGCTGGGTCCACGGCGGCAGCAAGGAAGTGCCTCCTTATTACGCGGAAAATAATGATTCCTCCATCTGACAGCAGGGACCCACCAGACGGGCCACCAGTATTTTGCGAAAAATATCGTTTCCCCCTGACTGCTGGGACCCACCGGACGGGACATCGTATTTCGCGAAAAAAACGTTCCCCTCACTGTCAGCTTGGACCCACCGGAAGTGCCTCCTTATTACGCACAAAAAAAGAATACTCCCCCGGCTAGCTGGGATCCACCTTGCTGGGAGGCTGACTTGTGGGCCTACTAAGTTGACGGGGACGAAGGGCTTTGTCAACTTAGTAAATATGAACGATTCTAGCTCCAGTGACCATACGATGTCCATCCAACGGCCGTAGTGCTTCTTCAACCTCTGGTCTTCTTGCTCCAGCCGCCCAAAGCAGCGCCGGTCATGTCGCATGCTCCTGCCTCCCGTGGCCGGCTGTGCTGCCGTAGAGGCCTCACCGCCCCTACTATTCCCACCACTGGCCAGGCCCTGCGGCGACAGCAGCCTCACACCGCAGCCGAACCAGTGAACCCTCGTAGTCCTCTCCACGCGGGCTTCCACTACCGCGTCGTCCCCTTCCTAGGCCTCGTCGTCGTCCACCGCCGTGGTGCTCTCCGCGCGGCGTGGTCAACATGGTCAAGGAATGACTTCCATCGGAAGAGTACTGTACGTGGAGAGGCTGACAGCTGGGTCCAGGGCCACAGCCCAGTTTTTTTGTGATTTGCCAAGTAAGTCGCTTTGTCAGGCCTGTTGGGCTGCAAATCTTTCAAGATGAGGAGAGCTTTCATTCGGCTGGCCGAGAAAATGGCCCATCAGTAATGAGAAGTGGGTTGTACATTTTTAAAACACATCAAACCGACAATTAGTTTCAAATATCTTTTTTTTCATTTCAAGATTTTAAATTACATTAATTTTTATGCATGGAGAATTTGTTGGATTTTATATTGATGTACATTTATTTTTAAAATTAGTTTGAATGTGAGTTGAAATTTCGGGATTAAAAACAGCTCGGACCGCACCGAAATATGCAAAATTTCGTATAATTTTTTAACCGTTGCCACAATATGGGCTATAATGCTAACAAAAAGAACATGGCTCCAAAAAAACCTTAAGAATTAGCAAATGGCTGTAAATTATTAGAAATAATGGCAGATGGGTTGTATGATATTTTCCATAGATTTGATTCTTTCCTAAAAAAAAAGGTTGACGCACAAGCACTGACTGTTGGATGTCCATCCAACGGCCGTCGTGCTTCTTCAATCTCTGCTCTTCCTGCTCCAGCCGCTCAAACAAGCGCCGACGGGACTGCCTGCTCCCTCCTCCTCGCGGCCGGCTGTGCTGCCGCGCAGGCCTCACCGCCCGACCGTACTCCCATCGCTGGCCTAGCCATCCCTCTACTCACCCACACCTGCTGTTATTCTCCGGTGATGGCAGACTAACCAGTAAACCCTCGTACAATCGTACTCCTCTCAGCGTGGGAAACAACTGTCGAGTCTTCCCTGCCTTCGTGTCGTCCCCTTCCTAGGCCTCGCCATGGTCCACCGCCCTGGTGCTCTCGGCGCGGCGTGGTCAACGTGATCAAGGAACGACTTCCATCGGACGTGGACTATACGTAGAGAGGCTGACAGCTGGGTCCACGGCCGCAGCAAGGAAGTGCCTCCTTATTACGCGGAAAATAATGATTCCTCCACCTGACAGCTGGGACCCACCGGACGGGCCACTGTATTTCGCGAAAGAAACATTTCCCCCTAACTGCTGGGACCCACCAGCTACATCTTCGCATGCAAGGAAGTGCGTCCGAGCAAAAAAAACGATTCGCCCCCTGACTGCTGGGACCCACCAGCTACATCTTCGCAGGCAAGGAAGTGCCTGACAGTCGGGACCCACCTGGTCGAAGCGTACGTAGCGTTGTCATTCTGGTCGCGAACATGTACGTACATACTGGTCGATGTAGAGGCGCGCATGTGTCGTAGTAGAGGCGCGCACTTGTCGTAGTAGAGGCGCGCACGTAGCATGTACACGTATGTACAACGGCCAGGGTGCAAGAAAGAAAATATGGCCACGTATGTGTACATACGGGCAGGGTCTCGAACGCCTACTCGCGCATACGTACGGCCAGGGCTCGCGTACATGGCTGGGTCGGAACGGAGAAACAGCATCGTCGTCGTGTTCATGGGGAGGCAATGGAATGCGTCGTGTTCATGGGGAGGCAACGGGACACGTGGGAGCCAACCAGCTGGGTTGGAATGGAATGCGTGGTCGTGTTCATCGGGAGGGCTTGGACGGAACAGGCGATGGAAATGAGGCCTGGCGTACCGCACAACGGAGGAAACATACCTCCTACATTCGGAACGAGGTCCTATTGATCGGGAGGGGTCTGGCGTACCACAAAACTGAGGAAACGGACCTCCTACAGTCGAAACGGGGGTCCTGTTCATCGGGTGGGGTGTGGCGTACCGCAAAACGGATGAAACAGACTTGTGTTGGAGCGATACGGTCGAAATGGGGGTCTTGTTCATCGGGAGGGGTGTGGCGTACCGCAAAACGGGACTCCATGGGATACTGTTCATCTCCACCGTCGACCCCCTCCAGCCTCCATGAGCTACTGTTCATCCACCGTCGACCTCCTCCAGCCTCCACCTGCGACTGTTCATCCACGGGCTCCTGTTCATCCAGCCTTCACCGTGCGCTACTCCACCGGCTACTGTTCAACCAGCCCTCTCCACGGGCTCCTGTTCAACCACCCCTCCACGGGCTACTATTCATCCTGCCCTCCACCGTCTACTGTTCATCCTGCCCTCCACGGGGTGGTCCTGTTCATCCAGCCCTCCATGGGGCCCTGTTCATCCAGCCCCAACCGGCTCGATCGATCGGGGTCCTGTTCATCCAGAGGCAACACCACGGGGTCCTGTTCATCCACCCCCACCAGGAACTGTTCATCCAACCCCCCCTCCGCAACGCTCACTATTCATCCAATGGCAGCATCGATCGGCTTCAGTTAGCAGCAGTAGCGAAGGAATCACTCGATCGGGTTCAGTTAACAGCCATCGATCGATCGCTCGGGTTCAGTAACGCGTAGCCTGCAGTGCAATCGCTCGGGTTCAGTTAGAGCCCAACGCCTCGCTCGGGTTCAGTTAGAGCCAACGCCTCGCACACACGCGCGTACGTGTACGAGAGAAACGCGCATCGCTCGGCCCCCGACCTCCCACCGTAATCGGGAACTCCCCGAAATTTTCCTCGCCCTCGCTTCTACCATGGTCTTTTCTGTCATGGATGGCCCAAAGAATGTCATGCAGCTGCATCTCCGGCCCGCCCAGGACGAAAAGCCCATTTTCTGTCATGATTTTTTGTCATAGAAGTAGGAGCCCACCACATCTATGATGATACCGGGTTTTGTCACAATTATCGTCATAGAAGTGTCATATGTATGACAGAATTTTTTTTCGTTCGGCCCAAAATGTCACGGATGTGTCTTTTTTTGTAGTGACTATTACTCCACTCATCGACCACTATCCAGCATGCATCTAGAGTATTAAGTTAAAAACAGAGTAACGCCTTAAGCAAGATGACATGATGTAGAGGGATAGTTTCATGCAATATGATAAAAAAAACCATCTTGTTATCCTCAATGGCAACGATACATACGTGCCTTGCTGACCCTTCTATGACTGGGAAAGGACACCGCAAGATCGAACCCAAAGCTAAGCACTTCTCCCATGGCAAGAACAACCAATCTAGTAGGCCAAACCAAACTGATAATTCGAAGAGACTTGCAAAGATAACCAATCATACATAAAAGAATTCAGAGAAGATTCAAATATTATTCATAGATAGACTGGATCATAAACCCACAATTCATCGGTGTCAACAAACACACCGCAAAAAGAAGATTACATCGAATAGATCTCCAAAAGAGAGGGGGAGAACATTGTATTGAGATGCAAAAAGAGAGAAGAAGCCATCTAGCTACTAACTATGGACCCGTAGGTATGAAATAAACTACTCACACTTCATAGGAGAGGCTTGGATGATGATGTAGAAGCCCTCTGTGATCGATGCCTCCTCCGACGGAGCTCCTGAACAGGCCCCAAGATGGGATCTCGTGGATACAGAAAGTTGCGGCGGTGGAATTAGGTTTTTGGCTCCTGTTCTGTTCGTTTGGGGGTACGTGGATATATATAGGAGGAAGAAGTACATCGGTGGAGCTTCGAGAGGCCCACAAGGCAGGGGTGCGCCCTAGGGGGGCGCCCTCCACCCTCTTGACCGCCTCGTGGCTTTCTTGACGGAGGGTCCAATGCTCCCGGGTCTTATCTGATGAGAAAATCACGTTCCTGAAGGTTTCATTCCGTTTGGACTCCGTTTGATATTCCTTTTCTTCGAAACCCTAAAACAGGCAAAAACAACAATTCTAGGCCGGGCCTCTGGTTAATAGGTTAGTCCCAAAAATAATATAAAAGTGGGAAATAAAGCCCAATATAGTCCAAAACAGTAGATAATATAGCATGGAGCAATCAAAATTATAGATACGTTGGAGACGTATCAGCTCACTAGGCAAATAAGGTCTCACAAAGATTTTCAAGGAATTAACTGAAAGATTTGCAATGAATTGGATGCAGGGAATGCAGAACAAAAACAGAGAAAATAAAGAAATCTAGATGAAGGTTTTTTATTAAAGAAGGGGAACAAATATGCAAGAACTCAAAAAAACACTAGAGAGCTTCATCTAGAATTGGTTGGTGACTAAGTCACATATGTTAGAGTATATTGACTGAGGAGTCAAGTGAGAACACTTGATCGTATGTCATACTCATCGTTTAAGCTCAAAATGGGGTTACCATTTTTCGTTTAAGCATTTTGATGTATTCACATCTCGTTGAGTTGCTTTGACCCTTGCCTTGGGTTAAAGCTTCTCTAAGATGGAATAACATACCTTGGGTGGTGGTGTTGAACTTGATCATGTAGTTGAACTTGTGTGGGATGCTCAATGTTGATGTAGCTCATCAATGATTGGGAGCACCACTTGTAGTTTGAGTTCATTTACCTACATGGGTTAGTCTTGCAAGGAAAAGCACTTGTGTATCCAAAATGACAATCATGAAATTTGACACCAAATGAAATTTGACATAAATAAATTGTCAAAGGATATGTTGAAGGATTTCATGCTTCCTTGACTTCAACCACCATATTGTAGAGACTTGGTGATGTAGAGATCGCTCAATATGGGAGTGATTTGCAATCTCATAGATTTAGATTCACCCAAGTACCTACAAGGGTTACATAGCATGCAAGGATGCAAATATATCCAAGACATATGATAATCATCATAAGAGAAACATCAAGGATTAGTCAAAGGCTCATGCCTTGCATGTATCCAAATGGAGTTTCTACTCCAAGTTAGAAGCATCAATGATGTTCAATTCACCTCTCAAACGTCAAAATACTTTCTCATCAAGTGGTTTGGTGAATATATCCGCCAATTTCTTATCGGTATGAACATGTTTAAGATCAATGTCCCCTTTTGCAACATGATCTCGAATGAAATGATGACGAACTTCAATATGCTTAGTTCAAGAATGTTGCACGGGATTGTGAGCAATCTTAATAGCACTTTCATTGTCAAAAAGCAATGGAACATGTTTCACATAGATCCCATAATCTTTAAGAGTTTGGGCCATCCAAAGTAATTGAGCACAACATGAACCGGCGGCAATGTATTCCGCTTTGGCGGTAGATAAGGATACCGAGTTTTGTTTCTTGGGGGACCAAGAGACAAGATATCTACCAAGAAATTGACAAGTACCCGAAGTGGACTTTCTATCAACCTTGTCACCAGCATAGTCCGAATCGGAGTAGCCAACAAGATCAAAAGAAGACCTCTTAGGATACCAAATGCCAAAATTTGGTGTATGAATTAAGTATCTAACTATCCTTTTTCACAACCTTAAGATGACATTCTTTGGGGGCCGCTTGATATCATGCACACATGCACACACTTAGCATAATATCGGGATGGGAGGCACATAGATATAACAATGAACCAATCATAGAGCGGTAAACCTTTTAGTCAACCGGTTCGCCATCCTTAGTCAAGTCAAGATGTCCACTAGTAGGCATGGGTATATTCATACCTTTGCATTCTTGCATGTTGAACTTCTTGAATAGGTCCTTGGTATACTTTGTTTGGGAAACAAAGGTACCCTCCTTAGTCTGCTTGATTTGCAAACCAAGAAAGAACTTGAGTTCACTCATCATAGACATCTCAAACATCTCCGACATTAGCTTTCCAAACTTTTCACTAAAATGAGGGTTAGTTGAACCAAATATGATATCATCAACATAAATTTGGCACACAACTAATTCACCATTAACCCTTTTAGTAAAAAGAGTAGAATCTATCTTTCCAATCTCAAAGCCTTTTTCAATAAGGAACTTGGTTAAGCATTTATACCACGCTCTAGGAGCTTGTGTAAGACCATAAAGAGCTTTGTGAAGTTTGTAAACATGGTCAGGTTTCTTAGGATTAACAAAGCCGGGAGGTTGTTTAACATAAACTTCCTCCTCAATTTCACCATTTAGAAAAGCACTTTTGATGTCCATTTGGTACAAGGTAATATCATGGTGATTAGCATAGGCAAGTAAGGTGCGGATGAACTCAAGTCTAGCAACGGGGGCATATGTCTCACCGTAGTCCATACCTTCGACTTGACTGTAGCCTTGGGCGACGAGACATGCTTTGTTGCGAACGACTTGTCCATCTTTGTCTTGCTTGTTGCGAAACACCCATTTGGTACCGATGATGTTGTGGACGTCGTTGGGCTTCTCGACCAATGTCTACACTCGGTTCCTCTCAAAGTTGTGTAGCTCTTCATGCATGGCATTTATCCAATACAGATCTTCCAATGCTTCTTCAACCTTCATAGGTTCAATGCTAGAGATGAATGAATAATGTTCACAAAAATTAGCCAAACGAGTTTTAGAGCGAGTAATTCTCCCGGTTTGGATATCATGAAGATTTGTTCAACGGGATGGTCTCTTGAGACTCTTGCTCGAACTCGTGAGAGCTTTTGCTTGGGTCGGGGTGGAACATCTTCTTCATCATCTTGTTCTTCCTCTTGGCCTTTTTCGTTGTTGACGTTGTTGTTCTCTTGTCTAGGTGGAGAAGGAGGTTGATGAGGTTCATCTTGGTGTACTTCCTCGATTTCTTCATCTTGGTGTGTCCCACTTGTGGATGCTTCCATGTCAACTCTTGGTTCACCTTGTCGTGAGGTAGAAGCTTCCACTTGGACGGATGAGGTACTCTCCTTCACCTCCGTTGGACGAATCTTGCCAATAGACAAGTCTTGGATTGCTTTCGAAGGGTCTTTGTCTCCTACATCAATTGGTAATTGCTCTACTTGCGAGCCATTAGATTCATCAAACTTCACATCTACCGTCTCTTCAAATTTTCGGGTGAAATTGTTGTAGAGATGGTAAGTGTGAGAGTTTGAGCCATAACCAAGTAGGAAACCCACATGAGATTTAGGAGAAAATTTAGAACGACGATGCTTATCAAGAATGTAGCACTTAGAGCTGAATACCCGAAAGTATCCAACTTGGGGTTTGTTACCAGTGAGAAGCTCATATGCCGTCTTACCGAGTAGCTTGTGAAGATACAAGTGATTTGTTGCATGACAAGATGTTTCAACTGCTTCCGCCCAAAAGTGTTTTGGTGTCTTGTACTCATCAAGCATCATTCTTGCCATCTCGATAAGAGTCCGGTTCTTCCTCTCAACAACTCCATTTTGTTGAGGTGTGTACATAACCGAGAAATCATGTGAAATCCCTTCTTCATCAAGAAAGGTATCCACATTTGCATTCTTGATCTCCATTCCGTTGTCGTTGCGAACCTTCTTGATCTTCACTTCGAATTGATTTTGGGCCTTACTAGCGAAGTTCTTGAAGATCCTTTGGACCTTCGATTTGTCATCAAGAAAGAGCACCCACGTAAATCTTGAAAAATCATCAACTATACCTAAACCAAATGAGTTTCCACCGAGACTTTTGTAGGCATTGGGACCAAAGAGATCCATATGAAGTAGCTCGAGCGGTCTTCTCGTGGTCATGATGTTCTTCATGGGGTGGCTACCTCCAACTTGTTTTCCTGCTTGACAAGCACTGCACAATCTATCCTTGTCAAATATAACATCTTTTACTCCAAGGATATGATCACCTTTAATAAGCTTATCAAGATTTCGCATGTCCACATGATCTAATCTTCTATGCCACAACCAGCCTTTGGAAGATTTAGCAATTAAACAAGTTCTAGGTTGAGCCTTTTTAGTGAAATTAACAATGTAAGGATCACCTCTACGTATACCAGTAAAGACCATATTGTGGTTATCTCTATGACACACTTGGCAATGTACTTCAGTAAATAGGACATTGGAACCAAAGTCAGCAAGTCTAGATATGGAAAGTAAATTATAGCCATGAGATTCAACGAGCATAACATTTTGTATGGAGCTATCATGTGAGATGGCCACCTTACCAAGGCCAACCACCTTACCCTTTGAGTTGTCACCAAAAGTAACATACTTTCGAGGGTCATTGTTTTCAGCAAGCTCACGAAACATGTCCTTGTCTCCGGTCATGTGACCGGTACATCCACTATCAAGGACCCATTCCCTTCCTCCAGCCATGTAGCCGTGAAGATTAGCCGTAAGACCAGAGTGCCTCATAGACTCATCGATATCAAAGTCACTATCATCATCCTCATCATAGTATCCATGTTCAACATCGTCTTATGCTGGATCAATTCCTAGAGAGAGTGATTCATTAGATAAATGACCATCACAATATTCATCTTTATGAATTCTAATAGCTTCGGAGATGATGTTGCTAATGATTCCAACATCTCCTTTGCCACGCATGAGGTTAGTAAGCTCAAATAAACAATCACCAAACTTAGGATCATTGGAACTCATCTTACTCAAAGCAATAGACTTATGAAGAATTTCATCTAAGTTTTGCAAGGAATAGTTTGGAAATCGTTCCTCAAGAAATCTCCATATAGTGTAGGCACAATCAAGAGCAGGCAAGCTAGCAATTAAGTTTCTAGGTAATCCTCTAGTGATTAAATTGACAGTTCTAAGATTATAGATCATGTCAATAGACTCATCAAGGGTAGGATGCAAGGGGTCAACAAGGCGTGCACAAGGAGTAGTAATGTACTTGTTCAAGTGATATTCATTGAAAATCTCAAGCATCTCAATTTTCCACTCATGAAAGAACTCTCCATCAAGTATAGGTACTCTACGTCTAAGGCTCCCCAATGTAGACTCATCCATCTTCCTCCAATGGTGATTAAACCAAAGCAATGAAGACCAATGCTCTGATACCGATTCAAAGGATCGAGAAGAGGTGTCTAGAGGGGGGCAATTAGACCGTCAACAAAGAAAAGTAGCAGTTTTCAGTTTCTTCAAGTTAAGCAGGAGTTTTAGCACTAGTTTTAAACATTAACAATACATTTCAAGAAAGCATGGCAAGAGTATATGAGCAACAGAAAGTAAAGCATGCAAGTTGCAAGAATGTAAAGGGATGGGATTGGAGTGTGCAAACGCAATTGGAGACACGAAGATTTTTGGCGTGGTTCCGATAGGTGGTACTATCTTACATCCACATTGATGGAGACTTCATCCCACCAAGGGTGACGGTTGCGCGATTCCACGGAGGGCTCTGTTGGAAATATGCCCTAGAGGAAATAATAAAATGGTTATTATTATATTTCCTTGTTCATGATAATTGTCTATTGTTCATGCTATAATTGTGTTATCCGTAAATCATAATACATGTGTGAATACATAGACCACAACATGTCCCTAGTGAGCCTCTAGTTGACTAGCTGGTTGAACAATAGATGGTTACGGTTTCCTGACCATGGACATTGGATGTCATTGATAACGGGATCACATCATTAGGAAAATGATGTGATGGACAAGACCCAATCTTAAGCATAGCACAAGATCGTGTAGTTCGTCTACTAGAGCTTTTCTAATGTCAAGTATCTGTGACACCCCAAAATTTTGACCTTGTTTTATTAAATTAAAATCTTTGCCAGGAATTAAAACTTTGATATTTTGGACTCCCTTTTGTTTTTTTTTGTTTTTTTTGAAACATTTCCTTTCTTACTATCATTGAGTTGTTCCCTAAAATGAAAACATTTCGAATATGTTATTGGACTTGTTTAACCTCTCAAGAAAAACTTTTCTTTTATCAGTATAACTAATTACATAATTAATTTGCTTGATCTTTATTTTCTTGAAAATGGTTTTTCAAGGTTATATGGCCATATTTGAACTACAACCATTTGATAAATTCACTTAAAATTCCAACCAAAATTTGGAGATGTCATGTGATGTTTTTAAATCACTTTTATACAAATATATCTTTTATTCATGTAATATTTTGAGCTCCGCATCAATTTTTCTTCTCTGGTCCAGAGTGCAATTTTGCATTACAACCCATTTAAATATTTCTTTCTGGCCTCCACCAAAATTATGGGATGTTGATAGTAACATATGATTCAACATTATGCAAAAAACCTAGTGCTGTTCTTTGAAAATTTTGAGTGAATCAACCTCTTTTCCATTCTGGTCCAACCTTGTGATTTCTACTGCAACCCTATTTATTTTTGCTCCAGTAACCTTGTGCCTTCTCCTACTTGTAGACAGCCCTACCAAACCCCTAAGTCCAGGAGCATGCACCCATTTGAATATTTTTGGTTCATTAAATAATGCAATCTATCTCCTGTCCAGAATTGAAGTTTTGTAAAACTTGCACTAACAAGTTTGTGCTTTTCACAAACCAACCTTACCACCCTCTTATTCATCTAAAGAGACCACCATCTGGAGTTTTTGACCACTCCAAGACTTCCCTAAGTTCCCTTGGCATTTTGTCAAACACCTTATGGGCGTGATCTATTTTGGCATGAGTTTTTGGTTTGCACTGTGAACCTGATCCCCTGACCAAACCAGCTTGTCCAATGGTTTTGCCCTAGCCTTTAACCACACCCTGCTAACCCTCTTGTAGTTTGGAGACCTCTACCATGCAATGGCATTCCGTCGAGCATGTTCCTGCGTGCTCTGGGCGCAAGCAGAGCACGCGTTTTGCACGTGCCGCGCCCGAGCCGACGCGTCGCGCCCCTGGCCTTGCCACCACTGCAGAGCCACGCCACTCGCTCCCTTCTCACCACAACATGCCAAGAGCCCTCGCCACGTCCCCGGCAAGCCAGGAGCTAGCCGCAACGGCCGCCCGACAGCCCCTGCTCATGTCGGTGCCGCCGAGCCTCCCCCGCTCGCCACCTGCCTCCTGGAGCAGTGCGTGCTCATCCGCAAGCGTGTCCCCTAGCGCTCGTCGCCGCCACGACGCCCTGCCACTACAGGAAGGCGGTCCACCATCGTTCTTATCCGGCCGCCGCAAACCGACCTCGTCGCGCTATATAAGGAGGCCCCCGAATTCATTCAAGCACGCAGACAACCTCAGGCCACCCCCATGGCACCCCCACAGCCAGCAATCTCGGGGGAAAGCCGTCTTCCCCAACTCCGGCCGGTTCGGCCGCCGCCACGTCCCAGCTCCATTCACCGCAACCAGGGCCTCCCCCTCTCTGTTCTCTTCACCAGGAACTTTATCTTCCTCCCATGAACTCGTTCCCCTGCTCGATTTTGATCGGGAACCACCGCAGCCCCAAACTCACTTCGCCCCCGAAGCCATCTCCGCCGCGAAGCTCGTCGCCGGCGACTCCGTCCATGTCGGCGACCATGGTGGGTACCCCCGAGTTCGTCTCGACCTCCTGAGCATGCCCATGCGCTCAGATCACCGAGGGACGCCGCCATTCGCCGGCGAGCCTCGCCGGAGCTCCGCCTCTGTTCGGTCAGGGGGAGACGACGTGCGCGTGGACCAGTCAAACCTGACCAGTGGGCCAGGCGGGCCCACTGTCGGTGACCAACGCGCAGTCCACGCTGGATAAGTGGAAGCGTATAACCAAAATACGCTTTCGACGTGTACGTATATTCAAAACGTTTTTCTTTTTCTGTTTTGATTTTAAATAACAGATTTTGACCGAAACTTTGACTGAGCTTAACTTTTTAAATATAACTCCAAATGAATTGATTCTTTTTCCTACATCTCTCAAATTCTGTCTAGTTTATTTAAGATTTATTTGAAAATTTTCCAAACAACTTTTTTGTGCTGTTTTGTATTTGTGTGTTAATTCAAATTTATTTAAAATAGGACTTTGGAGAGAGAGAAGAAAGCTTTCAAAAGATTTGGAGTGCACCCTGCCCTTCCACACCATGAAGGCAAGCATTCTGAACCCCGGAATAATATTTTTGGTGTGTTAGTTGACACATTTATAACACCACCTTATATCGGGGAACTTGTTATTTCATGTGATATGATCATTTGCATGAATGCATATTAGTGATTTCTTTGCTGTTGGAAATGAATATACTTGTGATGGTAATCATCCTCATGTGTCGTGCATGCATGCCGGAAAGAAATCCGGGAAAGCCTCTGCCTTGGGTAGGCGTGAGCTTATCGCCGGTCTCCGTCGCGACGGTTATGTCCGGTATGGCATGGTAAGGTATATTGAGTGGTGATTTTGTTGGTTGAAATATATTTGTTATACATGTCATGCAGGGAATTTATAAACCTCCTGAGTCGACCGTAGATCGAGTCTTGTTCCAGTAACCCCCATACTTGTTTTGTACTACCACTTGTCCCTGCCGCAGGTAGGGTACGGTTCAGTAAGTCGTCAACCCCTTTCAAGCACACACCATACAGAGAGGCCATGGTGGAAGATATCGGTTGTAGCCGGTAGGCAGGCCACCTGGTCCGGGGGCATGGGTGTTTCCAGTTGGGACCGAGAGGGGAGGCCACCCCTTAGAGCACACGATATAAATTTGATCCCATGCTACGCGAGGTTGTAGCCTCCCCACTTAGAGTTTTGCTTAACAAGTGTCGTGGGTGATTCCAGACACCGATGAGTTAAGCTGGTGTGTGCAAGTTAGGCGTGTTTTCAACTAAAAGGCCGTAGACGGAATTAGTCCCGATGGACTAAAGGAATCCGTTACTCGTGGGTAAAGAGTACACCCTCTGCAGAGATTAAACCTATTCGAATAGCCGTGTCCATGGTTAAGGATTACAGTCTGGGATGGGTCAAGTGTCGGTCTTAGTGTCGGTCTTCGGAGGAGATATTGTTAAACCAAACTTGGATACCGACTAGTTACTTGTGAGGACCATGATTATTATTTTGTGATAAGCTAACCCGTTGCATTATCTGTATTATCGAGTATCCCTGGGACGGTTCTACCTCCTGGATATTCATTGTGATTATTTATTTTATAAGCCCTTTATGTGGTGTCGCTGAGACGCCCGACTGTGGCATTTCTTTTAAAGCCCTTTATGTGGTGTCGCTCAGACGCCCGACTGTGGCATTTCTCTTATAAGCCCTTTATGTGGTGTCGCTCAGACGCCCGACTGTGGCATTTCTTTTAAAGCCCTTTATGTGGTGTCGCCCAGACGCCCGACTGTGGCATTTCTTTTAAAGCCCTTTATGTGGTGTCGCTCAGACGCCCGACTGTGGCATTTCTTTTAAAGCCCTTTATGTGGTGTCGCTCAGACGCCCGACTGTGGCATTTCTTTTAAAGCCCATTATGTGGTGTCGCTCAGACGCCCGACTGTGGCATTTCTTTTAAAGCCCTTTATGTGGTGTCGCTCAGACGCCCGACTATGGCATTTCTTTTAAAGCCCTTTATGTGGTGTCGCTCAGACGCCCGACTGTGGCATTCCTTTTAAAGCCCTTTATGTGGTGTCGCTCAGACGCCCGACTGCGGCATTTTATTCCCACTCTTTTACTTCTTATTCATGTTGCATGAAAATAACCTGCTTGCATGCATAAAAGATGTTTTATTTATGACTGACGATGTGATCATGGAATTTTTTAGTGCATGATTATCAATTATATTATACCTGTGTTCTTAATGTTTGCGAGTACATTCAAAGTACTCACTGGCTTGTCCCTGGCTATTGTCTTGGCCAGATTTCTGCTTGGAGAGGAGCGTTGCGGTGGCAGCCCCGAAAACTAAGCAATGGTGATAGCAGCCTCGCGAAGATAGGAGTTGACCTGGTCAGCTATTCCTATGGGAAATGGAGTCCCATAGACACTGACGACTCACAAACCGCTTCCACCATCGACCACTAGAAACCCAATTGTTGTACTCACAGGCCAGAATGGTCTTGTACTACATATTTTGTATTTTTTTTGCTTGGAATTTCTGTACCAAGTTGGTTCCTCATCAGCTAACAGTAATCTTGGGGCTGGTGAGCACGACGGCCATTTTCTGGAAATAAATGTCTGGAAAATCCGGTCATGATAGACTTGGTATCAGAGCCAGGCTGACCATTGGCTAATCCTATCTTAGCCGGGTCTATAAACTTAGGCAAACCAACCCACCAAACCATAACCAAACCCCAGCCAAGCTTCTCGTGCAAGATAGCCGCACAGTGACCCAACGCCTTTTGGCAGTCGGTGCCCAACCTATCAACATAACCTGTCGCTCATGCGCCAGTGATCGAATCTTAAATAGTCCTTTCTCGCAAGCGTGGAAAGGAAGACTCCGTCCCCTTTTTCCTATAAAAAGGGGCACGCTAGCCCCAACACAGCACATCACAGCCTCTACCCCAAACCAAGCTACAATGCCTGGCCCTGTCGTGCACAATGAGACCACGGCAACCAACCTTGGAGGCTTTGTGACCATACTCGCAAACCTCACCCGTCGTGCCTATGCGTTAGAAGAGCCCCCAGAATATGTTGTGTACCAAGGACCCATGAGCGGTGAGAACCGTCAATTCTGGGCCACTGTACACATTTACGGTAGGGGTCTAGAGCCCGAGCGCCCCTACAGGTTCACCGGTAGGACAACTTCCTTTGAACCTCAAGCCATCCAACTAGCTGCTCGAGAGGCTATAGTTCATCTCCGGCACTTGTCGCCCAGAGTTAACTGTCGCTCGTTCCACTAGTACCCCAGACATGAAGGGTATGGTAGACCACCCCAAGTTGCCAACGGAGATCACGAGACAGATCCCGCATTATTGCACCTAGTGCGCTATGTAAGTGCACTAGAGGTATTGTTCGACCAGATCACCATTGATCTGATCGCAGCTCGAGGAGAGCTGGTTCGTCGAGCCCCGGCGAGAGAAGAGAACGAGCCCAATGCCGACAACCCAGTCGTGCTGTTTGGACACCCGATCGAGTCCCTGAGGCCTGCCCCAACCATCGGCCAAGGTGCTGCGATAACCCCAGAAGTGCTTCGTCGCATATTGGGAGCACACTCCAACGGGGTTGTGGCCAACAATCCCCGAGATGATCCTCATCGCTACCCCGAGCCTGCAGCCCCTCAACCCACTCCAGCTAATTCCGACGGCGAGACCTATGGAGAAGCCTCAACATCCACAAGGCACGCCCGCTTGGATGTAAACGAGGTAGACTAAGTCACCCGAGTCGTATCGAGTCCCAGTGTACCCTCACTTTGTAATCGTGTGGCCTTGTAATTAAATGCCGCCTGTTGTCGTGCCTCTGTTTTAATAGTAGCCTTGCCTGGATACGCCAGTATGCAGTATAAGATTTCTATCCCGGACACAGTTACCAAAAATCACCCCGTCAACCCCACAGTAACACATCACTATAGTGAAATGTGTGAATCTATGGCTTGACCCCAACCCTTGGAACAGAGCTGAAAATTTTCTTTACCATTCACCACGGTAAAAATGACCCAGCTCCGGTGCTATAAAAAGGCCACCGCGTGACCTTGCCAAGCACCTCTCACCTTGTGCACCACCCTCACAACCATTTCTTGCCATGCCGAGCCCCAGCATTTATCTGAGAACTCCAGATGCAACCCCGGGTAGTTTTGTCAAGATATTGTGGGATTTTACCTGCAGTACCATGGGCGCTACCCAGCCACCCCAGTACGAGTTGTTCAAATCGAGAATCACCCCTTCCACCTCGAGATATTGGGCAGCAGTACACATCCCTCCCGTAAACTCAAACCAAGGTCCAACGGAGGTCTCCTTCATGGGGAAATCTATGCCAACCCCACATATGGCCATAGAAGCTGTTGCATACGAAGCGCTTGCTCGCCTTTGATTCGTGGTACCCTATGCCAGCGAACGAGGGTATTATTACTTCCTGAGCCGTGCAGCACCCGGAGGAGTGACATCTTTTCCCGGTGGACGAATTGAGAGAGACCCAGTCCTGGCCAACCTTGTCCAGTACGTCATCGCTCAAGAGCGTTTAACCCAACGTGTGATGGGTTATCTCCAGAGCCTCGCAGATTTAAATCCTCAGATCGCCATCGGCAGAGCACTAAGGCCCGACCAGGAGAGACACATGCATCGACTGGTCAATCCACTTCCCCCGATAGAAGAGGAGTGTATCCCAATACCAGAGACATTTTCTAGGGACCCCGTCCAGTTACCGTTTCCATTTTAGACGTCGCTGCGGTGTTCATTATTGCAACATTTATTTATGTGTGTGACTTATGCGTGATACCCTGAGTTTGTACGACGAGTCAATTATTTGGCTTCTACTAATGTGTGTAGTTTTTGTTGTGGTTTATGCTCCTTTAAATTAACTATTTTTCCCTCACAAAATCCTGGAGTGAGATTTCTTTTCCCTGAGTTGCTACATCTGCACCTTCTCACGACGTGGATTAATTAATTTCACACAGCACCACGGCAGCAGACCCACAACCATAATCATTCGAACACATACACTGTTTGCAAAACTTTGCAACGGTGTTACATCTAGCTAATCACCCCCTAACAACAGTTAGCACCCGGCACACCCCATCTACTCCTCGTGATCACCACCACCGCGGAGAGCCAACACTCGAGTAGCAGCGTCGCGACGATCGTCGAGGATCATATCGCATAGGAGCACGGAGAGCCCCAACAGTGTCGCTAGCCCTCCGCATATCAGGATCGCAAACCAGTCCGGCATCGCCTCCGCCATTAGAGCCTAACCCGAGCTTTTGTAAGCAGTAATGGAGGAAGAAGGAGGAGGAGAAGTGAGGCCAGGTGTGAGGAAGAAGAGAGGGGCACCCCGGCCGTTTTATAGCTCGAGCTCGGTGTACGGTGGGCAAAGTCCACCAACGCCGCTCGTCGCCGACCGCCGGTGTTTGGAGGCGAATCCGCGAGCAGTGCCGACAGCACGCTGGCCCGCGAGGTGAGTGCACACTGCCCCGGCAGCTAGCACGCCGCGCACTACCGCAATACGGCCTAGATTCCCTACGCGCTAGGCGTCGCTGGTGGAGAAAGCGCGGGAAAGCGCACGGGAGAAAGGAAGAAGAGAGAACCAGAGGGAGAAGAAGAGGCTGACTGTGGGCCCCGGGTCCACCTGACGGCCAGAGAGAGCACTGTGCTCTCGGGTACGACCAGCGTATATTTAAATTTAGAAGTTATTCTAAATTTATATCCAGCGTAGAAATCTCACGTTTTTGTCCCGAACCGTGGATTTTTCCACGTAGCACCAGTTTTCACACTGTGGTTTTTCACCACTTATTGCCCTCTCACTGTAGCCACATTTTTATTGCGTTTAGTTTTTCTTAAAACACCTCTTAGCAAATCTCGAGGACGAGATTTTTCTTAAGGGGGGTAGTGTTGTGACACCCCAAAATTTTGACCTTGTTTTATTAAATTAAAATCTTTGCCAGGAATTAAAACTTTGATATTTTGGACTCCCTTTTGTTTTTTTTGTTTTTTTGAAACATTTCCTTTCTTATTATCATTGAGTTGTTCCCTAAAATGAAAACATTTCGAATATGTTATTGTACTTGTTTAACCTCTCAAGAAAAACTTTTCTTTTATCAGTATAACTAATTACATAATTAATTTGCTTGATCTTTATTTTCTTGAAAAATGGTTTTTCAAGGTTATATGGCCATATTTGAACTACAACCATTTGATAAATTCACTTAAAATTCCAACCAAAATTTGGAGATGTCATGTGATGTTTTTAAATCACTTTTATACAAAAATATCTTTTATTCATGTAATATTTTGAGCTCTGCATCAATTTTTCTTCTCTGGTCCAGAGTGCAATTTTGCATTACAACCCATTTAAATATTTCTTTCTGGCCTCCACCAAAATTATGGGATGTTGATAGTAACATATGATTCAACATTATGCAAAAAACCTAGTGCTGTTCTTTGAAAATTTTGAGTGAATCAACCTCTTTTCCATTCTGGTCCAGCCTTGTGATTTCTACTGCAACCCTATTTATTTTTGCTCCAGTAACCTTGTTCCTTCTCCTACTTGTAGACAGCCCTACCAAACCCCTAAGTCCAGGAGCTTGCACCCATTTGAATATTTTTGGTTCATGAAATAATGCAATCTATCTCCTGTCCAGAATTGAAGTTTTGTAAAACTTGCACTAACAAGTTTGTGCTTTTCACAAACCAACCTTACCACCCTCTTATTCATCTAAAGAGACCACCATCTGGAGTTTTTGACCACTCCAAGACTTGCCTAAGTGCCCTTGGCATTTTGTCAAACACCTTATGGGCATGATCTATTTTGGCATGAGTTTTTGGTTTGCACTGTGAACCTGATCCCCTGACCAAACCAGCTTGTCCAATGGTTTTGCCCTAGCCTTTAACCACACCCTGCTAACCCTCTTGTAGTTTGGAGACCTCTACCATGCAATGGCATTCCGTCGAGCACGTTCCGTGCGTGCTCTTGGCGCGAGCAGAGCACGCGTTTTGCACGTGCCGCGCCCGAGCCGACGCGTCGCGCCCCTGGCCTTGCCACCACTTCAGAGCCACGCCACTCGCTCCCTTCTCACCACAACACGCCAAGAGCCCTCGCCACGTCCCCGGCAAGCCAGGAGCTAGCCGCCACGGCCGCCCGACAGCCCCTGCTCATGTCGGCGCCGCCGAGCCTCCCCCGCTCGCCACCTGCCTCCTGGAGCAGTGCGTGCTCATCCGCAAGCGTGTCCCCTAGTGCTCGTCGCTGCCACGACGCCCTGCCACTACAGGAAGGCGGTCCGCCGTCGTTCTTATCCGGCCGCCGCAAACCGACCTCATCGCGCTATATAAGGAGGCCCCCGAACTCATTCAAGCACGCAGACAACCTCAGGCCACCCCCATGGCACCCCCACAGCCAGCAATCGTCGGGGGAAAGCCGTCTTCCCCAACTCCGGCCGGTTCGGCCGCCGCCACGTCCCAGCACCATTCACCGCAACCAGGGCCTCCCCCTCTCTGTTCTCTTCACCAGGAACTTTATCTTCCTCCCATGAACTCGTTCCCCTGCTCGATTTTGATCGGGAACCACCGCAGCCCCAAACTCACTTCGCCCCCGAAGCCATCTCCGCCGCGAAGCTCGTCGCCGGCGACTCCGTCCATGTCGGCGACCATGGTGGGTACCCCCGAGTTCGTCTTGACCTCCTGAGCACGCCCATGCGCTCAGATCACCGAGGGACGCCGCCATTCGCTGGCGAGCCTCGCCGGAGCTCCGTCTCTGTTCGGTCAGGGGGAGACGACGTGCGCGTGGACCAGTCAAACCTGACCAGTGGGCCAGGCGGGCCCACTGTCGGTGACCCACGCGCAGTCCACGCTGGATAAGTGGAAGCGTATAACCAAAATACGCTTTCGACGTGTACGTATATTCGAAATGTTTTTCTTTTTTTGTTTTAATTTTAAATAACAGATTTTGACCGAAACTTTGACTGAGCTTAACTTTTTAAATATAACTCCAAATGAATTGATTCTTTTTCCTACATCTCTCAAATTCTGTCTAGTTTATTTTAAGATTTATTTGAAAATTTTCCATACAACTTTTTTGTGCTGTTTTGTATTTGTGTGTTAATTCAAATTTATTTAAAATAGGACTTTGGAGAGAGAGAAGAAAGCTTTCAAAAGATTTGGAGTGCACCCTGCCCTTCCACACCATGAAGGCAAGCATTCTGAACCCTGGAATAATATTTTTGGTGTGTTAGTTGACACATTTATAACACCACCTTATATCGGAGAACTTGTTATTTCATGTGATATGATCATTTGGATGAATGCATATTAGTGATTTCCTTGCTGTTGGAAATGAATATACTTGTGATGGTAATCATCCTCATGTGCCGTGCATGCATGCCGGAAAGAAATCCGGGAAAGCCTCTGCCTTGGGTAGGCGTGAGCTTATCGCCGGTCTCCGTCGCGACGGTTATGTCCGGTATGGCATGGTAAGGTATATTGAGTGGTGATTTTGTTGGTTGAAATATATTTGTTATACATGTCATGCAGGGAATTTATAAACCTCCTGAGTCGACCGTAGATCGAGTCTTGTTCCAGTAACCCCCATACTTGTTTTGTACTACCACTTGTCCCTGCCGCAGGTAGGGTACGGTTCAGTAAGTCGTCAACCCCTTTCAAGCACACACCATACAGAGAGGCCATGGTGGAAGATATCGGTTGTAGCCGGTAGGCAGGCCACCTGGTCCGGGGGCATGAGTGTTTCCGGTTGGGACCGAGAGGGGAGGCCACCCCTTAGAGCGCGCAATATAAATTTGATCCCATGCTACGCGAGGTTGTAGCCTCCCCACTTAGAGTTTTGCTTAACAAGTGTCGTGGGTGATTCCAGACACTGATGAGTTAAGCTGGTGTGTGCAAGTTAGGCGTGTTTTCAACTAAAAGGCCGTAGACGGAATTAGTCCCGATGGACTAAAGGAATCCATTACTCGTGGGTAAAGAGTACACACTCTGCAGAGATTAAACCTATTCGAATAGCCGTGTCCATGGTTAAGGATTACAGTCTGGGATGGGTCAAGTGTCGGTCTTAGTGTCGGTCTTCGGAGGAGATATTGTTAAACCAAACTTGGATACCGACTAGTTACTTGTGAGGACCATGATTATTATTTTGTGATGGGCTAACCCGTTGCATTATCTGTATTATCGAGTATCCCTGGGACGGTTCTACCTCCTGGATATTCATTGTGATTATTTATTTTATAAGCCCTTTATGTGGTGTCGCTGAGACGCCCGACTGTGGCATTTCTTTTAAAGCCCTTTATGTGGTGTCGCTCAGACGCCCGATTGTGGCATTTCTCTTATAAGCCCTTTATGTGGTGTCGCTCAGACGCCCGACTGTGGCATTTCTTTTAAAGCCCTTTATGTGGTGTCGCCCAGACGCCCGACTGTGGCATTTCTTTTAAAGCCCTTTATGTGGTGTCGCTCAGACGCCCGACTGTGGCATTTCTTTTAAAGCCCTTTATGTGGTGTCGCTCAGACGCCCGACTGTGGCATTTCTTTTAAAGCCCTTTATGTGGTGTCGCCCAGACGCCCGACTGTGGCATTTCTTTTAAAGCCCTTTATGTGGTGTCGCTCAGACGCCCGACTGTGGCATTTCTTTTAAAGCCCTTTATGTGGTGTCGCTCAGACGCCCGACTGTGGCATTCCTTTTAAAGCCCTTTATGTGGTGTCGCTCAGACGCCCGACTGCGGCATTTTATTCCCACTCTTTTACTGCTTATTCATGTTGCATGAAAATAACCTGCTTGCATGCATAAAAGATGTTTTATTTATGACTGATGATGTGATCATGGAATTTTTCAGTGCATGATTATCAATTATATTATACCTGTGTTCTTAATGTTTGCGAGTACATTCAAAGTACTCACTGGCTTGTCCCTGGCTATTGTCTTGGCCAGATTTCTGCTTGGAGAGGAGCGTTGCGGTGGCAGCCCTGAAAACTAAGCAACGATGATAGCAGCCTCGCGAAGATAGGAGTTGACCTGGTCAGCTGTTCCTGTGGGAAATGGAGTCCCATAGACACTGACGACTCACAAACCACTTCCGCCATCGACCACTAGAAACCCAATTGTTGTACTCACAGGCCAGAATGGTCTTGTACTACATATTTTGTATTTTTTTTGCTTGGAATTTCTGTATCAAGTTGGTGCCTCATCAGCTAACAGTAATCCTGGGGCTGGTGAGCACGACGGCCATTTTCTGGAAATAAATGTCTAGAAAATCCGGTCGTGACAGTATCCTTTCCTTAGACCATGAGATTGTGCAACTCCCGAATACTGTAGGAATACTTTGGGTGTGCCAAACGTCACAACGTAACTGGGTGACTATAAAGGTGCACTACGGGTATCTCCGAAAGTGTCTGTTGGGTTGGCATGAATCGAGACTGGGATTTGTCACTCCGTATGATGGAGAGGTATCTCTGGGCCCACAAGTTGTTATGGGCGTCGATTTTGTCAATTTACTTGCCGTTACTAGTCTTATCTTGATTCGGCGGCATCGTGGGATGAAGCGTCCCAGACCGACCTTACACGTACGCTTACGTGAGGCTGGTTCCACCGACTGACATGCACTAGTTGCATAAGGTGGCTAGCGGGTGTGTGTCTCTCGCACTTTTGTCGGATCGGATTCGATGAAAAGGGTCCTTATGAAGGGTAAATAGAAATTGGCATATCACGTTGTGGTTTTTGGCGTAGGTAAGAAACGTTCTTGCTAGAAACCTATAGCAGCCACGTAAAAACTTGCAACAACAATTAGAGGACGTCTAACTTGTTTTTGCAGCATATGCCGTGTGATGTGATATGGCCAAAAGGATGTGATGAATTATGTATGAGATTGATCATGTTCTTGTAATAGGAATCACGACTTGCATGTCGATGAGTATGACAACCGGAAGGAGCCATAGGAGTTGTCTTAATTTATTTATGACCTGCGTGTCAACTTATACGTCATGTAATTACTTTACTTTATCGCTAACCGTTAGCCATAGTAGTAGAAGTAATAGTTGACGAGACAACTTCATGAAGGGACGATGATGGAGATCATGATGATGGAGATCATGGTGACGACGATGATCATGGCGCCCCGAAGATGGAGATCAAAAGGAGCAAAATGATATTGGCCATATCATGTCACTATTTGATTGCATGTGATGTTTATCATGTTTTACATCTTATTTTCCTAGAACGATGGTAGCATAAATAAGGTGATCCCTCACAATAATTTCAAGAAAGTGTTCCCTCTAACTGTGCACCATTGCTAAGGTCCGTTGTTCTGAAGCACCACGTGATGATCGGGTGTGATAGGTTCTAACATTCGCATACAACGGGTGTAAGCCAGATTTACACACGCAAAGCACTTAGGTTGACTTGACGAGCCTAGCATGTACAGACATGGCCTCGGAACACGGAAGACCGAAAGGTCGAACATGAGTCGTATAGAAGATACGATCAACATGAAGGTGTTCACCGATGATGACTAGTCCGTCTCACGTGATGATCGGACACGGCCTAGTTGAATCGGATCATGTATCACTTAGATGACTAGAGGGATGTCTATCTGAGTGGGAGTTCATTGAATAATTTGATTAGATGAACTTAATTATCATGAACTTAGTCTAAAATCTTTACAATATGTCTTGTAGATCAAATGGCCCACACTAATGTTGTCCTCAACTTCAACACGTTCCTAGAGAAAACCAAGCTGAAAGACGATGGTAGCAACTATATGGACTGGGTCCGGAACTTGAGGATCATCCTCATAGCTGCCAAGAAAGCATATGTCCTTGAAGCACCGCTAGGTGAAGCACCACCCCCAGCAAACCAAGAAATTATGAACGCTTGGCAGTCCCATGTTGATGATTACTCCCTGGTTCAGTGCGGCATGCTTTACAGCTTAGAACCGGGGCTCCAGAAGCGTTTTGAGCAACACGGAGCATATGAGATGTTTCAAGAGCTGAAAATGGTTTTCCAAGATCATGCCCGGGTCGAGAGATATGAAGTCTCCGACAAGTTCTACAGTTCTAAGATGGAGGAGAATAGTTCCGTCAGCGAGCACATACTCAAAATGTCTGGGTTACACAACCGCTTATCTCAGCTGGGAGTTAATCTCTCGGATGATGCGGTCGTTGACAGAATCCTTCAGTCACTCCCACCTAGCTACAAGAGCTTTGTGATGAACTTCAATATGCAGGGGATGGAAAAGACCATTCCTGAGGTATATTCAATGCTGAAATCAGCGGAGGTGGAAATCAAAAAGGAACATCAAGTGTTGATGGTGAATAAAACCACTAAGTTCAAGAAAGGCAAGGGTAAAAAGAACTTCAAGAAGGACGGCAAGGGAGTTGCCGTGCCCGGTAAGCAAGCTGCCGGGAAGAAGCCAAAGAATGGACCCAAGCCCGAGACTGAGTGTTTTTATTGCAAGGGTAGTGGTCACTGGAAGCGGAACTGCCCCAAGTACTTAGCGGACAAGAAGGCCGGCAACACCAAAGCTATATGTGATATACATGTTATTGATGTGTACCTTACCAGTACTAATAGTAGCTCCTGGGTATTTGATACCGGTGCGGTTGCTCATATTTGTAACTCAAAACAGGAGCTACCGAATAAGCGGAGACTGGCGAAGGACGAGGTGACGATGCGCGTCGAGAATGGTCCCAAGGTCGATGTGATCGCCATCGACACACTACCTCTACATTTACCTACGGGATTAGTTTTAAACCTCAATAATTGTTATTTAGTGCTAGCTTTGAGCATGAACATTGTATCAGGATCTCGTTTAATCCAAGATGGCTACTCATTTAAATCCGAGAATAATGGTTGTTCTATTTATATGAGAGATACGTTTTATGGTCATGCCCCGCTGGTCAATGGTTTATTCTTATTTAATCTCGAACGTGATGTTACACATAGTCATAGTGTGAATACCAAAAGATGTAAGGTTGATAATGATAGTCCCACATACTTGTGGCACTGCCGCCTTGGTCACATTGGTGTCAAACGCATGAAGAAACTCCATGCAAATGGACTTTTGGAGTCTCTTGATTATGAATCATTTGACACGTGCGAACCATGCCTCATGGGAAAAATGACCAAGACTCCGTTCTCCGGAACAATGGAGCGAGCAACCAACTTATTGGAAATCATACATACTGATGTGTGCAGTCCAATGAGTGTTGAGGCTTGCGGTGGCTATCGTTATGTTCTCACCCTCACTGATGACTTGAGTAGATATGGGTATGTCTACTTAATGAAACACAAGTCTGAGACCTTTGAAAAGTTCAAGGAATTTCAGAGTGAGGTTGAGAATCAACGTGACAGGAAAATCAAGTTCTTACGATCAGATTGTGGGGAGAATATTTGAGTCACGAATTTGGCACGCACTTAAGGAAATGTGGAATAGTTTCACAACTCACGCCGCCTGGAACACCTCAACGTAATGGTGCGTCCGAACGTCGTAATCACACTCTATTGGATATGGTGCGATCTATGATGTCTCTTACCGATCTACCGCTGTCATTTTGGGGCCATGCTTTAGAGACTGCCACATTCACTTTAAATAGGGCTCCGTTGAAATCTATTGAGACGACACCGTATGAATTATGGTTTGGGAAGAAACCTAAGCTGCCGTTTCTAAAAGTTTGGGGATGCGATGCTTATGTGAAGAAACTTCAACCTGAAAAGCTCAAACCCAAATCGGAAAAATGCATCTTCATAGGATACCCTAAAGAAACTATTGGGTATACCTTCTACCTCAGATCCAAAGGCAAGATCTTTGTTGCCAAGAATGGATCCTTTCTAGAGAAAGAGTTTCTCTCGAAAGAAGTAAGTGGGAGGAAAGTAGAACTTGATGAAGTATTGCCTCTTGAACCGGAGAGTGGCGCAGCTCAACAAAATGTTCCTGAGGTGCCTGCACCGACTAGAGAGGAAGTTAATGATGATGATCATGAAACTTCAGATCAAGTTGCTACTGAACTTCGTAGGTCCACAAGGACACGTTCCGCACCAGAGTGGTATGGCAACCCTGTCCTAGAAATCATGTTGTTGGACAATGGTGAACCTTCAAACTATGAAGAAGCGATGGCGGGCCCAGATTCCGACAAATGGCTGGAAGCCATGAAATCCGAGATAGGGTCCATGTATGAAAATGAAGTATGGACTTTGACTGACATGCCCGTTGATCAGCGAGCCATAGAAAATAAATGGATCTTTAAGAAGAAGACAGACGCGGATGGTAATGTGACCATCTATAAGGCTCGGCTTGTCGCTAAGGGTTATCGACAAGTTCAAGGGGTTGACTACGATGAGACTTTCTCACCCGTAGCGAAGCTGAAGTCCGTCCGAATCATGTTAGCAATTGTCGCATTCTATGATTATGAGATATGGCAAATGGACGTCAAAACGGCATTCCTTAATGGTTTCCTTAAGGAAGAATTGTATATGATGCAGCTGGAAGGTTTTGTCGATCCTAAGAATGCTGACAAGGTGTGCAAGCTCCAACGCTCAATCTATGGGCTGGTGCAAGCATCTCGGAGTTGGAACATTCGATTTGATGAGATGATCAAAGCGTTTGGGTTTACACAGACTTATGGAGAAGCCTGTGTTTACAAGAAAGTGAGTGGGAGCTCTGTAGCATTTCTCATATTATATGTGGATGACATACTATTGATGGGAAATGATATAGAATTCCTGGAAAGCATAAAGGCCTACTTGAACAAGTGTTTTTCAATGAAGGATCTTGGAGAAGCTGCTTATATATTAGGCATCAAGATCTATAGAGATAGATCGAGACGCCTCATTGGTCTTTCACAGAGTATGTACCTTGACAAGATATTGAAGAAGTTCAATATGGATCAGTCAAAGAAGGGGTTCTTGCCTGTGTTCCAAGGTACAAGATTGAGCACGGCTCAATGCCCGACCACGGCAGAAGATAGAGAAAAGATGAATGTCGTCCCCTATGCCTCGGCCATAGGGTCTATTATGTATGCCATGCTGTGTACCAGACCTGATGTAAACCTTGCCGTAAGTTTGGTAGGAAGGTACCAAAGTAATCCCGACATGGAACACTGGACAACGGTCAAGAATATCCTGAAGTACCTGAAAAGGACTAAGGATATGTTTCTCGTTTATGGAGGTGACGAAGAGCTCGTCGTAAAGGGTTACGTCGATGCTAGCTTCGACACATATCTGGATGACTCTAAGTCACAAAATGGATACGTGTATATTTTGAATGGTGGGGCAGTCAGCTGGTGTAGTTGCAAGCAAAGCGTCGTGGCGGGATCTACATGTGAAGCAGAGTACATGGCAGCCTCGGAGGCAGCACAAGAAGCAATCTGGGTGAAGGAGTTCATTACCGACCTAGGAGTTATTTCCAATGCGTCGGGCCCGATGACTCTCTTCTGTGACAACACTAGAGCTATTGCCCTTGCCAAGGATCCCAGGTTTCACAGGAAGACCAGGCATATCAACCGTCGCTTCAACTCCATTCATGAAAATGTTCAAAATGGAGACATAGATATTTGTAAAGTGCATACGGACCTGAATGTCGCAGATCCGTTGACTAAACCTCTTCCTCGAGCAAAACATGATCAACACCAGAACTCTATGGGTGTTCGATTCATCACAATGTACCCAGATTATTGACTCTAGTGCAAGTGGGAGACTGTTGGAAATATGCCCTAGAGGCAATAATAAAATGGTTATTATTATATTTCCTTGTTCATGATAATTGTCTATTGTTCATGCTATAATTGTGTTATCCGAAAATCGTAATACATGTGTGAATACATAGACCACAACATGTCCCTAGTGAGCCTCTAGTTGACTAGCTCGTTGATCAATAGATGGTTACGGTTTCCTGACCATGGACATTGGATGTCATTGATAACGGGATCACATCATTAGGAAAATGATGTGATGGACAAGACCCAATCTTGAGCATAGCACAAGATCGTGTAGTTCGTCTGCTAGAGCTTTTCCAATGTCAAGTATCCTTTCCTTAGACCATGAGATTGTGCAACTCCCGGATACTGTAGGAATACTTTGGGTGTGCCAAACGTCACAACGTAACTGGGTGACTATAAAGGTGCACTACGGGTATCTCCGAAAGTGTCTGTTGGGTTGGCATGAATCGAGACTGGGATTTGTCACTCCGTATGACGGAGAGATATCTCTGGGCCCACTCGGTAATGCATCATCATAATGAGCTCAATGTGACTAAATAGTTGGTCACGGGATCATGCATTACGGCATGAGTAAAGTGACTTGCCGGTAACGAGATTGAATGAGGTATTGGGATACCGACGATCGAATCTCGGGCAAGTAACATACCGATTGACAAAGGGAATTGAATATGGGATTGATTGAATCCTCGACATCGTGGTTCATCCGATGAGATCATCGTGGAATATGTGGGAGCCAACATTGGTATCCAGATCCCGCTGTTGGTTATTGGCCGGAGAGTTGTCTCGGTCATGTCTGCATGGTTCCCGAACCCGTAGGGTCTACACACTTAAGGTTCGGTGACGCTAGGGTTGTAGAGATATTAGTATGCGGTAAGCCGAAAGTTGTTCGGAGTCCCGGATGAGATCACGGACGTCACGTGGAGTTTCGGAATGGTCCAGAGGTAAATATTTGTATATAGGAAGTCCAGTTTCGGCCACCGGGAAAGTTTCGGGGGTCACCGATATTGTATCGGGACCACCGGAAGGGTCCCGGGGGTCCACCGGGTGGGGCCACCTATCCCGGAGGGCCCCATGGGCTGAAGTGGGAAGGGAACCGGCCCCTGGTGGGTTGGTTCCCCCCCATGGGCCTCCTCCTGCGCCTAGGGTTGGAAACCCTGGGGGTGGGGGGCGCCCACCAAACTTGGGGGGCAAGTTTCCCCCCTTGGCCGCCGCCTCTCCCTAGATGGGATCTACAAGGGGGCCGGCGCCCCCTGGCCCCTATATATAGTGGAGGGGAGGGAGGGCAGCCGCACCCAAGTCCCTGGCGCCTCCCTCCCTCCCGCTTGCGCTTGGCGAAGCCCTGTCGGGATCCCGCTACTTCCACCACCACGCCGTCGTGCTGCTGATTCTCCATCAACCTCTCCTTCCCTTGGTGGATCAAGAAGGAGGAAACGTCTCTCCCAACCGTATGTGTGTTGAACGCGGAGGTGCCGTCCGTTCGGCGCTCGGTCATCGGTGATTTGGATCACGACGAGTATGACTCCATCAACCCCGTGCTCTTGAACGCTTCCGCTCGCGATCTACAAGGGTATGTAGATGCACTCCCCTCTCCCTCGTTTCTAGATGACTCCATAGATTGATCTTGGTGTTGCAGAGAAAATTTTAAAATTCTGCTACGTTCCCCAACAGGCTCCACCCACAAAGGGTCCACGAAGAAGCAACCTTGTCTATCCCACCATGGCCATCGCCCACGAAGGAATTGCCTCACTTGGGTAGATCTTCACGAAGTAGGTGATCTCCTTGCCCTTACAAACTCCTTGGTTCAACTCCACAATCTTGACGGAGGCTCCCAAGTGACACCTAACCAATCTAGGAGACACCACTCTCCAAAAGGTAATAGATGGTGTGTTGATGATGAACTCCTTGCTCTTGTGCTTCAAATGATAGTCTCCCCAACACTCGACTCTCTCTCACAGATTTGGATTTGGTGGAAAGATGATTTGAGCGGAAAGCAACTTGGGGAAAGCTAGAGATCAAGATTCTTGTGGTTGGAATGGAATATCTTGGTCTCAACACATGAGTAGGTGGTTCTCTCTCAGAAAATGTATGCTGGAAGTGTAGGCACGTTCTGATGGCTCTCTCCACGAATGAAGAGTGGGTGGAGGGGTATATATAGCCTCCACACAAAATCTAACTGTTACACACAATTTACCAAACTCGGTGGGACCGAATCATGAAACTCTGTCAGACCGATTTAGTTCAAAATGTGAACATTTGGATTTTCGGTGGGACCGATATGATCAACTCAGTGAGACCGATGTGCTAGGGTTAGGGTAAAACCTCAACTCGGTTTGACCGATTACACGAACTCGGTGGGACCGATTTTGGTAATATGCAAAACAGAGAGTTGGTCAAGCAAACTCGATGGGATCGATTGCATATCTCGGTGAGACCGAAATTATTGCAACGGGTAACAGAGAGTTTGCAAGCCCATCTCAGTGAGATCGAGATCCCATCGGTGAGACCGAATTGATTAGGGTTTCTGGCAGCGGCTATGTCTAGTGAACTCGGTGGCACCAGATAGATCAAATCGGTGGGGCCGAGTTTGACTTTTGGTTGAGGACATATGTGGAAATGAAAAGGTGGTTGAGGGCTTTGGAGCATATCACTAAACATTTGAGCAAGCAAGCCATTAAGCAACACCTCATCCCCTTTTAATAGTATTGGATTTCCTATGAACTCAATGTGATCTTGCATCACTAAAATGAAAATTGTAACATCCCAAATTTTCAATTTGGAATGTTATGCATTAGATCATCATTGCATATCATATTTTTATTGAATTCTGGTTGATCCTAGAAATTCTACGCAACTCAAGGACCCACAGAGAGAGTTGGGGATTTTGTTATTTTCATATTTGAGTTTTTCTCGAATTTTGAAAAGAGGATCGTTTGATTTTAATTATTTTTCTCTAAAATATTTCTTTTATTAAAAATAAAAGAGAGATGATAAATGACTTCCTCAAAATAAATATAGAGATTAAATATTAAAATCAAATAAGATTTTTATTCGGAGTTTTGTCGCTATTTTATAATTAGGAAAAATATGCGTATTTCAAAATTGCATTTTAGGCCCAAATAAATGTTCACCTTGTCCGCCTAATTTTTAGAGGACGGGGAAAATTTGTTTCAGGATTTTTGGAGTCCGTTTAGTATTTAATTTCTTTCTTTTTCTGCGCGTCGAAATTATTTAAAAAAAAAGTCAAACCGACTTAGGGCCGTTTCCGGCCAGGACTCTTCGGGCCGGTCCCTTTAAAGGCCGCACCCCCGCAGCCCACCATCCCCGCCACCCAAACCCTAACCTTAAGCCGCGCCACCGCCGCCGCGTCGCACGCCGCCGCGCCGTCCCGCTGCCAGCGCCGCCTCACCGGAGCTGCCCGCTGCCGCCGGTTTTCTTCTGAAAACTATATGGTTTTTTTAGATCTGTGGTTTTTTTATTTATTTAGACCGGATTATTTTTTCGATTTAGTTATTTAGCGAACGTTCGTCCATACGTTCGTTTTTACGAACGGTTTTCACCGTTTAGCCGCAGACAGCGAACGTTCGTTCGTTAGCCTGTTCATTAGTTTTTGTTTTTTTTCTCGGATTTTTCCGCGATTATTTTCGATCGCGATTTCTGATCCGATTTTCATTCTAGTATAATGTTTCGCTCGTTTATCGGAATTAGGCGATTCAAGCACCTAGAGTTTCGTCTCGAAAACCTCTTTCGGTTTAACCAACTTAAAGAAGTTTTTGCTACTATAAAATTTGACTTTAGTCCAGATTAGTAAACGAAGCTTGCTTCTCTCGCTGTTTGAGTTTTCTTGCTTCGTTTGATTTAATTCTTTTGCAAACCAGAGTTCTTAAGTTGAACTTTCTGGTTAGATCTCTTATTTGAGTTTTACCCGTGCTTTGCTTGATTGCTTATTGTATGCTTGTTTGTTTGCGATAGAGTACCCGAAGTGCGAAGCATGCTACATCGAGTCTCTAGGTTTCGCGGATCATTAGCAAGGCAAGTAACACTTTGATCATACCTCTTACTACCCAGTTTTATTGCATTAGAACAATCCTCAAACAATTGCATGGTTAGGATCTGATTTTTTAAATTGTGGGTTTTTGGGAAGTAGATGAGGTAGTACCTATTCACCTGTTTATTATCAAACCCTAGGAGTTACTTCTACGTTGCTTATCGCTATGCTATGCTTGTAGACGTGGATTGCGTTTGAATGTATTCATGATAGATGCGAGATTATTAAATTAATGGTTAACTTAAGGTGGCAACTTTAATACACATCTGGGGTGGATTGAGGCACCTGGGGAACCCAGTGATTGCCTGTATTTTTGGAAATACCGGGGTACCGTGTGTTTCTCCTATGGACCGCCACCCAAGCTCAAAGGGATCATAAGATTATTCATACTAGAAACTTCCGTGTGCAGCCACATGCCATTATGGGCTCTGGCATAGTTGAGTAAGTTGTGGGAAACCTTTCCATGATGGGCTAGCAGATGTAGGGGATTGTAGGTGTACCGGCCTATCTATGGTTAAGGGGACCTCTTCGGAAAGACTGTGTCTCGGTCATCCATTTCTCAAACATCATGTAGTGCGAGAAATTCAACGGAGGAGATCGAGTCTTGTGGGGAAAAGTGCACAAACCTCTGCAGAGTGTACAAACTAATCATGGTTAGCCGTGTCCCCGGTTATGGACATCTTGAGTATCTGGTTCTTGGATTATCATGTGGATCTCATCACTCTTAATATAATTTGATTGGGTTTAATGATCATTACTTTTAATTGGTATTGAGTTGGGTGAACCTTCTCAATGTTTAACAACCACCATGATAGTTAAATAAAATTTATTCCTTTGCAGTAGGGAAAAATTGGCTTTTTGCAAAACAATTAACCTTACAGCCTCCACCAGCCATATATGCATGTAGTGATAGCATTATTCTGTTCATTACTCTCTTGTGTTACATTGCCAGCATATTCCATGTGCTGACCCGTTTTTGGGCTGCAACGTATCATGTTGCAGACTTTTCAGACGACGAGTAAGGAGCCTTAAGTCGTGGTCTTTCACTCAGTGATGCCGTTGGAGTTGATGGAATCACTTTATCTTCCAAGCTTTCCGCTGTTATCGTATTAGATTGCCTTAAGCCATATTTATTATAATAAGTTCTCTTTTGAGACATTCGATGTAATAGGTGTGTGATTGCTACTCTATTATAAATCCTTCGAGTACTGTGTGTGTGTCAGCATTACTGATCCAGGGATGACACTTATGCACAGAGATCAGACTGTTTGAGATATGGTCGCTACAAAGATGGTATCAGAGCACACGCTGACTGTAGGACATGACCACTAAGCTAAAGCCCTAGATCACTACTCTCTTCTAATTTCTAACTCCTCTCCTTTTTTCTACTCTTTAGGATGGCGGATGCAAGGATAAAGTTCACGCAACCGGATGAAGACACCCCTTTTGAACGCCACTTGAAGGAAGTCACTAGGTACTTGAACATTGGAATACCAAGCTTCACCGGGACCTACAATGCCACTTTACCAGAAGAGGGGCGCTGGATGATTCAAGTTCAAGTTCCAGGAAGGACATTCACGCCAGTCACTGAGCCCATAGAGTTTTCTTTCGATGCACCAACCTGGAATCTAGGAAAGAGTATGGCAGCCCACATCACCATGGGACGCATTGGAGAAGTTTACCACAAGGATCTCAAGGATACTATCTACCAGATTTGTGGGCGCCGAGATGAGCAATGGGAGATGATCAGCACCAGGAAGGATAGATTAATTGCAGCTTTCATCCAGGAGTTAAACCAGCACATTCCCCGCCAGGAGAACCAGATGTGCGCAGGCATGATAGATCTGAAGAAGGCGATGACCAGGATCACGGAGCTTGAGGAAGAACTCAAGGCGACTCGCGAAGATTATGAGGAGGAAATCATCGTACTAGTGGAGAAGAATGACGATCTGGAAAGGAAGCTAGGAGTATTCATGGGAGACCCAGCGCCAGGAGGAGAAGACGAAGAACCCACAGAGATTCGTCTGGAGGACTACATCATCATCGACGACACCGACTCGGACCCCGATGATAGTGATGATGATTATGAAGATGAAGCTGGAGCAGATATCATGGTCTTCGATTGATCAATATTTCTAGTTGACCACCAAAACAGTAGTAGTAGTCTACCATGTAAATAGTATAGTCCAAGCACTTTGTAACGATAGTTCTAGACCGATTGTATGCCCTTGCTTGATTGATTGAGTGATATGATTGTGTTTTTCTCATGTGCATATGGGTAGTGTTCTCACTAGACCTCATTCTATTCTATTCTATTCTCTCTAAACCCTCAGATGCCTCTGAGACGTGACCCCGGATTTACCTTTCCACCGGAGCTCACTCAGTTCATTCAGCAGCAGAATACTCTAATGCAGTTGTTAGTTCAGAACCAAGGCAACAACAACCCACCACCACCACCAGTTGACAACTTAGCCCATTTTCTGAGGTTGCAGCCGCCAGTGTTTTCTAGTAGCACCGAGCCGATAGTGGCAGATGATTGGCTCCGCAAGATTGGAAGGGAGTTAACCACTGCAGGATGCACAAATGCTGAGAGGGTGCGTTTTGCCGCACACCAATTGGATGGACCAGCAGCCTCATGGTGGGAGAATTACACTGTCACCTATCCTATAGCCACTGTTACATGGGACCAGTTCCAGCAGGCTTTTCGTACTGCCCATGTATCAGCAGTAGCTATGGCCATGAAGAAGTGTGAGTTTCGCAACTTACGCCAAGGAGGACGCACTGTTGGCCAGTATGTGGATGAGTTTAGTAAGTTAGCACGTTATGCCCTAGATGACGTTGCTACAGATGCAGCTAAGAAGGAGAAGTTTCTGGAAGGACTGAATGATGAGCTGAGCATGCAGTTGATGGTAGCAAATTTCAATAACTGCCAGGAGTTGGTGGATAGAGCTCTCATGCTTGAAGGGAAGCAGCAGCAGATTGACAGCCGCAAGAGGAAGTATGGACAAGGGAAGTATAATTCTGGAGCCCAGTAGAGACCCTGTTTCACCCCGAACTCAGGAGGACTTGTTCATAACCATGGAGGCCACATTCATAATGGAGGAAGTTCGCACAATCACAGTGGCCCCAAGAACGACAATGGTAATGGAGGAAGTAGCGGATAGAACCGTTCCAACCCGGCAACACCCGCCAAGAAGGATCTAAGTCACGTTACTTGCTACAAGTGTCAGAAGACCGGACATTACGCCAATGAATGTCCTGAAGCTAAGAATGGAAATGGCAGTAAATAACTAACATGGGACAAGTGAACCACGTTAACGTGGAGGAGATTGAAGCCCAGCTAGATGCAGTAATTGGTAAGTTTTTGGTTAAGTCATTTACTGCAGTCGTTCTTTTTGATACTGGTGCATCTCATTCATACATATCAAGGGGATTTGTGGATAAGTATAACCTGCCCACTAGAGTACTTAAGACACCTATGTTAGTAACCTCACCCGGAGCAGAGTATATGGCAAGCCATGGATGTTTTTGGATGCCATTGGCCATAGGTAGGCATGTTTTCCCCTCTGATCTGATAATTTTGGAATCGCAAGGTTTGGATGTGATTCTGGGTATGGATTGGCCATCGATGTATGGAGGAAACATCGATTGCGCCAGTAAGACGATTTTACTCACCACCCCAGAGGGAAGAAGGATCAAGTATGTATCCCGGCATGTGCCGAATAGGACTCAAGAAAATTCCTTATCAGGAGTTGTATAGGAGGAAGTACCAGTGATAAAGGATTTTCCGGATTATTTCCAGAAGAGTTGCCAGGCATGCCATCAGATAGAGACATAGAGTTTTTGATAGAGCTTTTGCCAGGCACTGGGCCGATATCTAAGAGACCGTACAGGATGCCCGCACAGGATTTAGAGGAAATTAAGCAGATTAAGGAGTTACTGGATAAGGGATATATTCGCCCAAGTTCGTCACCTTGGGGATCACCAGTACTTCTAGTGGAAAAGAAGGATGGATCGTTAAGGATGGTTGTCGATTATCGTGGATTAAATGAAGTAATGATCAAGAACAAGTACCCACAAATATAGGGGATCGCAACAGTTTTCGATAAGTAGGAGTGTCGAACCCAATGAGGAGCTAAAGGTAGAACAAATATTCCCTCAAGTTCTATCGACCACCGATACAACTCTACGCACGCTTGACGTTCGCTTTACCTAGAACAAGTATGAAACTAGAAGTACTTTGTAGGTGTTGTTGGATAGGTTTGCGAGATAATAAAGAGTACGTAAATAAAAAGTAGGGGCTGTTTAGATAAAGAAACAATAAAGTAAATATAGCGAGTGTGGAAAAGTGGTGGTAGGAGTTGCGAAATTGCCCCTAAGTAATTGACTACTTTACTAGACCGATAGCAAGTATTATGTGGGAGAGGCCACTTCTAGCATGTCATCCCTGACTTGGAATTATATGCACTTATGATTGGAACTATTAGCAAGCATCCGCAACTACTAATGTTCATTAAGGTAAAACCCAACCATAGCATTAAGATATATTGGTCCCCCTTCAATCCCGTATGCATCAATTTCTATGCTAGGTTGAAGCTTCTGTCACTCTTGCCCTCCAATAAATAGTCCTATCAACATACAACTAACCCTAGGGTGTGATCCACGCATGCAATCATATGATGGGAACCAAATGACAGCAACATAACGACAAGCAAATTAAATCAATCATAGAAATTCATCAACCACCGATAGGACAACGAAAATCTACTCAGACATCATAGGATGGCAACACATATTTGGATAATAATATGAAGCATAAAGCACCATGTTCAAGTAGAGGGTACAGTGGGTTGCGGGAGAGTGGACCGTTGTAGATAGAGGGGGAAAGGTGATGGAGATGTTGGTGAAGATGGCGGAGGTGTTGGTGTAGATCGCGGTGATGATGATGGCCCCCGGCGGCGTTCCGGCACCACCGGAAGCGAGGGGGAGAGAGCCCCCCTCCTTCTTGTTCTTCCTTGACCTCCTCCCTAGATGGGAGAAGGGTTTCCCCTCTGGTCCATGGCCTCCATGGCACGGGAGGGGCGAGAGCCCCTTCGAGATTGGATTTGTCTCTCTGTCTCTCTCTGTTTCTGCGTTCTCAGATTCTTCCCTTTCACCTTTTCTTATATTCCCGGAGATCCGTAACTCCGATTGGGCTGAAATTTTGACACGATCTATATCTGGAAATTAGATTTCTTGCGGCGAAAGAAGGGCACCAACCGCCTTACGGGTGGCCCACGAGGGTCAGGGGCGCGCCTAGGGGGGCAGGTGCGCCCCCCTGCCTCGTGGCCACCTCGGGCACCGTCTCGCGTGGATTTTTCTTCCCAAAAATCATATATATTCCAAAAAAAATCTTCGTCGGTTTTATCACGTTTGGACTCTGTTTGATATGGATATTCTGTGAAACAAAAAACATGCAACAAACAGGAACTGGCACTGGGCATTGGATCAATATGTTAGTCCCAAAAGTAGTATAAAAAGTTACCAAAAGTATATGAATGTTGTAGAATATTAGCATGGAATAATCAAAAATTATAGATACGACGGAGACGTATCAGCATCCCCAAGCTTAATTCCTGCTCGTCCTTGAGTAGGTAAATGATAAAAAAGATAATTTTTGATGTGGAATGCTACCTATCATAATCTTGATCATGTAATCTAATCATGGCATGAATATTAAGATACGAGTGATTCAAAGCAATAGTCTATCATTTGACATAAAAACAATAATACTTCAAGCCTTCTAATAAAGCAATCATGTCTTTTCAAAATAACATGGCCAAAGAAAGTTATCCCTACAAAATCATATAGTCTGGCTATGCTCCATCTTCACCACACAAAATATTCACATCATGCACAACCCCGATGACAAGCCAAGCAATTGTTTCATACTTTTGACGTTCTCAAACCTTTTCAATTTTCACGCAATACATGAGTGTGAGCCATGGACATAGCACTATCGGTGGAATAGAATATGATGGTGGAGAAGAAAAAAAAGGAGAAGATAGTCTCACATCAACTAGGCGTATCAACGGGCTATGGAGATGCCCATCAATAGATATCAATGTGAGTGAGTAGGGATTGCCATGCAACGGATGCACTAGAGCTATAAGTATATGAAAGCTCAAACTGAAACTAAGTGGGTGTGCATCCAACTTGCTTGCTCATGAAGACCTCGGGCATTTGAGGAAGCCCATCATCGGAATATAAAAGCCAAGTTCTATAATGAAAATTCCCACTAGTATATGAAAGTGATAACTCAAGAGACTCTCTATATGAAGAACATGGTGCTACTTTGAAGCACAAGTGTGGAAAAAAAGATAGTAGCACTGCCCCTTCTCTCTTTTTCTCTCATTTTTTTGTTTTTATTTTTTTTTTTATTTTTGGTGGGCTTCTTTGGCCTCTTTTTTTATTTGGGCTTCTTTGGCCTCTTTTTTTATTTGGGCTTCTTTGGCCTCTTTTATTTTTTTGTAAAGTCCGGAGTCTCATCCCGACTTATGGGGGAATCATAGTCTCCATCATACTTTCCTCACTAGGGCAATGCTCTAATAATGATGATCATCACACTTTTATTTACTTACAACTCAATATTACAACTCAGTGTCTAGAACAAAGTATGACTCTATATGGATGCCTCCGGCGGTGTACCAGGATGTGCAATGATCTAGCGTAGCAATGACATCAAAAAACGGACAAGCCATGAAAACATCATGCTAGCTATCTTACGATCATGCAAAGCAATATGAGAATCAATGCTCAAGTCATGTATATGATGATGGAAGTTGCATGTCAATATATCTCAGAATGGCTATGGAAATGCCATGATAGGTGGTATGGTGGCTGTTTTGAGGAAGGTATATGGTGGGTTTATGGTACCGGCGAAAGTTGCACGGTACTAGAGAGGCTAGCAATGGTGGAAGGGTGAGAGTGCATATAATCCATGGACTCAACATTAGTCATAAAGAACTCACATACTTATTGCAAAAATCTATTAGTCATTGAAACAAAGTACTACACGCATGCTCCTAGGGGGATAGATTGGTAGGAAAAGACCATCGCTCGTCCCCGACCGCCACTCATAAGGAAGACAATCAATAAATAAATCATGCTCCGACTTCGTTACATAACGGTTCACCATACATGCATGCTACGGGAACCACAAACCTCAACACAAGTATTTCTACAATCCACGACTACCCACTAGCATGACTCTAATATCACCATCTTTATATCGAAAAACTATTGCAAGGAATCAAACACATCATATTCAGTGATCTACAAGTTTTATGTAGGATTTTATGACTAACCATGTGAATGACTAGTTCCTGTCATCTCTCTAAATAGATATAAGTGAAGCAAGAGAGTTTAATTCTTTCTACAAAAGATATGCTCGTGCTCTAACAAATCTAAGTGAAGCAAAAGAGCATTATACAAATGGCGATTTTCTATGTAAAGAGAAACAGGCAATCCAAACTTCAAATGATATAAGCGAAGCACATGAAGCATTTTATAAAGCCATACTCAAAAGATATAAGTGAAGTGCATAGAGCATTCTATAAATCAACCAAGGACTATCTCATACCAGCATGGTGCATAAAAGAAAAATTAAAACTAAATGCAAAAGACGCTCCAAGATTGCACATATCGCATGAACGAAACGAATCCGAAAAGATATCGATACTTGTTGAAGAAAGAGGGGATGCCTTCCGGGGCATCCCAAAGCTTAGACGCTTGAGTCTCCTTGAATATTTACTTGGGGTGCCTCGGGCATCCCCAAGCTTGAGCTCTTGCCTCTCTTCCTTCTTCTCACATCGAGACCTTCTCGATCATCGAACACTTCATCCACACAAAACTTCAACAGCAAACTCGGTAAGATCCGGTAGTATAATAAAGCAAATCACTACTCTAAGTACTGTTGCAAACCAATTCATATTTTGTTTTTGCATTTTGTCTACTTTAATATAACTTTTTCATGGCTTAATCCACTGATATGAATCGATAGTTTCATCAAAACAAGCAAACTATGCATCAAAAACAGAATCTGTCTAAAACAGAACAGTCTGTAATAACCTGAACATTCACCATACTTATGATTATTGAAAAATTCTACCAAAATTAGTAAAAATAAACAATTTGTATAGGAAGACATTGAAAAAGGAATCAGAACCATTTGACGTTCCAGTAAAAAATTTAAATCGCGCACTACAGCCAAAGTTTCTGTCCTACACCGTACAAACCATCAAGCAAATGTAAACATCCTAAAGGCAAACCTTGGCACATTATTTTTATAATACAATGGAATTGTACAAGGGGATAATTATTTTTATTGAAAAGTTTCTGTAATCAAGATTCACAAAGTTTCCGTGAGCATGAACAAAGTTCAAGGCTAGCTCCCACTTCAACAATGCTTGTCTTTCTCACTTTCGCTTTCCTTTTTGAAAAAGTTTTGGGTTCCCCTATTTATTTATTTTTATTTTCAAAGTATATAAAAGCACTCAGCATAAATAAATGACTCTCTAAAACTTCCGGGTTGTCTCCCTAGCAACGCTTTCTTTAAAGCCATTAAGCTAGGCATATAGTGCTCAAGTAGTGAATCCACCCGGATCCCAAGGTATATCAAAGCCAATTTTAATTAACAATGATTTGTAATTTAGTATTGAGCACAAAGTAACATATATCATCTAACAACTAAGTCTAACTCTCTTCCTATGCATCGGCATGTCATAAAAGAACAATTCATGCACACAAAGTAAAGGCCAATGCATAGTATAAATAGTTTCTTGCAATTTTATCATATTGGAAACATAGAGAGGTGGAGATATAGTTCCTCTCTCATAATAATTGCAAGTAGGAGCAGCAAGCACATGCATATTATATTCATCAAAATCATCATGTGCAACGGTAAAAGGCAACCCATCAATATATTCCTTAATAAGAGCAAACTTCTCCGATATAGTGTAGTTTGGAGAATTCAAAAAGATAATAGGACTATCATGTGTGAGTGCAATAGCAACAATTTCATGTTTAACATAAGGAACTATAGCAAGTTCATCTCCATAAGCATAATTCATATTGGCATCTTGGCCACAAGCATAAGAAGCATCATCAAAAAGGGATATTTCAAAAGAATCAACGGGATCATAACAATCATCATAGCAATCATCCTCCGGTAAGCACGAAGGGAAATTAAACAATGTATGAGTTGAATAGTTACTCTCATTAGAAGGTGGGCACGGGTAGCTAATCCGCTCTTCCTCCTTTTGTTCTTCGCTCTCCTCCTCATCTTTTTCATCCAATGAGCTCACAGTTTCATCAATTTCTTCTTCCATAGACTCCTGCAAAATATTAGTCTCTTCTTGGACAGTGGAGTAGTACTCAATATATGGTTCAACATAGGCATTAGAAGCAAAATTATCATGGCAATATTTAAGTATGGCAAAATTTTCAGATTTGTAAAGAGTAGCATCATACTTTTCAATCAAAGAAGCAATTTCGTAAGCACCCTTAAAAGCAACAAATTCTTCAATTTGTTGAACATCATAGTAACTACAAACACCCTTAGCATAAGAGGATACGATTCCATTATCACTAAACAAACATTGGTAGGGAAGGTGTTTCTTAGGGTCTTCAGAACAACAAGTATAATCAAACATTTCACATAAATTCCAAGCATAGCATTGCAAACGATGAATTTGATCCAGTAAAGTTTTCCCTTTTTCAGATATTCGGTGTCGCACATAACAAGCATGCTCATCTAAAGATTTTCCCTCAACTAAGCTAGTTGGGGTTTCGGCACGAGCACATAGGGATCGAAGATGATCCAAGTAATAAGCTTCAACAGTGTGATAGATTTTAAGTGGTTCTTCAACCATTGGATTAGTAGGTACAACTAATTTTTTTGGTACTTTGCGTTTCCTACCCATAACTAAAGATACAAAACAACTAAGAACAGCAAATAAAAATTACTTAGTGATAAAGCAAACAAGCACACACGAGAATATTCACCCCACGCTATTGCTCGCCAGCAACGGCGCCAGAAAAAGGTCTTGATAATCCACAAGTATAGGGGATCACAGCAGTTTTCGATAAGTAAGAGTGTCGAACCCAACGAGGAGCTAAAGGTAGAACAAATATTCCCTCAAGTTCTATCGACCACCGATACAACTCTACGCACGCTTGACGTTCGCTTTACCTAGAACAAGTATGAAACTAGAAGTACTTTGTAGGTGTTGTTGGATAGGTTTGCAAGATAATAAAGAGTACGTAAATAAAAAGTAGGGGCTGTTTAGATAAGGAAACAATAAAGTAAATATAGAGAGTGTGGAAAAGTGGTGGTAGGAGTTGCGAAATTGCCCCTAAGCAATTGACTACTTTACTAGACCGATAGCAAGTATTATGTGGGAGAGGCCACTGCTAGCATGTCATCCCTGACTTGGAATTCTATGCACTTATGATTGGAACTATTAGCAAGCATCCGCAACTACTAATGTTCATTAAGGTAAAACCCAACCATAGCATTAAGATATATTGGTCCCCCTTCAATCCCGTATGCATCAATTTCTATGCTAGGTTGAAGCTTCTGTCACTCTTGCCCTCCAATACATAGTCCTATCAACATACAACTAACCCTAGGGTGTGATCCACGCGCACTCATATGATGGGCACCAAAGGACAGCAACATAACGACAAGCAAATTAAATCAATCATAGAAATTCATCAACCACCGATAGGACAACGAAAATCTACTCAGACATCATAGGATGGCAACACATCATTAGATAATAATATGAAGCATAAAGCACCATGTTCAAGTAGAGGGTACAGCGGGTTGCGGGAGAGTGGACCGTTGTAGATAGAGGGGGAAGGTGATGGAGATGTTGGTGAAGATGGCGGAGGTGTTGGTGTAGATCGCGGTGATGATGATGGCCCCCGGCGGCATTCCGGCGCCACCGAAAGCGAGGGGGAGAGAGCCCCCCTTCTTCTTCTTCCTTGACCTCCTCCCTAGATGGGAGAAGGGTTTCCCCTCTGGTCCATGGCCTCCATGGCACGGGAGGGGTGAGAGCCCCTCCGAGATTGGATCTGTCTCTCTGTCTCTCTCTGTTTCTGCGTTCTCAGATTCTTCCCTTTCACCGTTTCTTATATTCCCGGAGATCCGTAACTCCGATTGGGCTAAAATTTTAACATGATGTCTATCCGGAAATTAGCTTTCTTGCGGCGAAAGAAGGGCACCAACCGCCTTACAGGTGGCCCACGAGGGTCAGGGGCGCACCCCCTGCCTCGTGGCCACCTCGGGTACCGTCTCGCGTGGATTTTTCTTCCCAAAAATCATATATATTCCAAAAAAATCTCCATCAATTTTTTTCCCGTTTGGATCCGTTTGATATGGATATTCTGCGAAACAAAAAACATGCAACAAATAGGAACTGGCACTGGGCACTGGATCAATATGTTAGTCCCAAAAATAGTATAAAAAGTTGCCAAAAGTATATGAAAGTTGTAGAATATTGGCATGGAACAATAAAAAATTATAGATACGACGGAGACGTATCAATGATCAATGATTTGTTGGATCAGCTGCAAGGAGCTAAGGTGTTTTCCAAGATCGATCTGCGATCAGGTTATCACCAGTTGAAGATTCGAGAGCAGGACATACCTAAGACAGCTTTTACCACAAGGTACGGGCTATATGAGTATACCATTATGTCATTTGGCTTGACTAATGCACCTGCTTATTTTATGAGCATGATGATCAAAGTGTTTATGGAGTTTTTGGATAAGTTCATCATAGTGTTCATTGATGATATTCTGGTCTACTCGAAGAATGAAGAGGAACATAAGGAGCATTTGCGTTTAGTACTTGGGAAGCTCAGAGAACATCAGCTATATGCCAAGTTCAGCAAGTGTGAATTTTGGCTGAAGGAAGTTGGATTCCTTGGACATGTTATATCCGAAGAAGGAATAGCAGTAGACCCCACCAAGGTTGTCACCGTGACAAATTGGGAATCACCCATGATAGTTGGAGAGATCCGGAGTTTTCTTGGACTCGCAGGATACTATCGGAGGTTCATTCAGAATTTCTCAAAGATTGCAAAGCCCATGACGGAATTGTTAAAGAAGGACACCAAGTTTAATTGGACTGAGGAATGTGAGGCTAGTTTTCAGGAGTTGAAGAGACGCTTAGTTACATCACCAGTGTTGATTCTACCAGATCAACGCAAAGATTATGAAGTGTATTGCGACGCTTCTCGTCGGGGACTTGGAGCCGTACTTATGCAGGAGGGAAGTGTTGTTTCATATGCCTCACGACAGCTTAAACCCCATGAGTTAAACTATGCTATGCATGATTTGGAGTTAGCAGCCATAGTACATGCGTTGAAGACATGGAGACATTTTCTCATCGGAAACCATTATGAGGTATACACGGATCACAAGAGTTTGAAGTATATCTTCACGCAGAAGGAGTTAAATCTCAGGTAGAGGAGATGGTTAGAACTTATTAAGGATTATGATATGAGATTGCATTATCGTCCAGGAAAGGCTAACATAGTAGCCGATGCGTTGAGCCGCAAGAGTCATGTAAATACCCTCATGACTGGAGAATTACCCAAGGAGTTAGCAGAAGACCTTCGCGAGCTATGTTTGGAGATAGTTCCGAGAGGCTATGTAGCAGCATTGGAGATTTAGTCTACCTTGATGGATAAGATCAGAGAAGCTCAGAAGACAGACAAGGAGATTGTCGAGATAAAAGAAAGGATGAGCAAAGGAAAAGCCAAGGGATTTCGTGAGGATGAGCATGATACTTTATGGTTTGAGGACCGTGTATAGGTGCCAAATGATCAGGAGATCAGGAAGTTGATTCTGCAAGAGGCCCATGATTTGCCATATTCGATTCACCTAGGAAATACCAAGATGTATCTGGATTTGAAGGACAGTTTCTGGTGGACCGGTATGAAGAAGGATATTGCGGAGTATGTAGCAGTTTGTGATGTATGTCAGAGAGTGAAGGCAGAACATCAGAAGCCAGCAGGATTGCTACAGCCATTGCCTATACCCGAATGGAAGTGGGATAAACTAGGCATGGATTTTATCACAGGATTTCCCAGGACTCGTTCAGGCTATGACTCGATATGGGTTGTAGTCGATCGATTGGCGAAAGTAGCTCATTTCATCCCAGTAAAGACCACTTACACCAGTGCTAAGTTGGCAAAGATCTATATGACCAGGATCGTATGTCTGCATGGAGTTTCGAGGACCATTGTATCAGATAGAGGAACCCAGTTTACTTCAAAGTTTTGGAATCAGTTGCATGAAACTTTGGGGGAGATTCTGGAGTAAATCAGATTCTGGAGGAGATGTTGAGAGCTTGTGCGCTAGACTATGGATCTAGTTGGGATGATAATTTGCCTTATGAAGAGTTCTCTTATAACAACAGTTATCAAGCCAGTTTGAAGATGGCCCCTTTTGAAGCACTATACGGAAGGAGGTGCAGAACACCGTTGTTGTGGGACAAAGTTGGAGACCGACAGTTGTTTGGACCAGATTTGATTAAAGAGTCTGAAGAAAAGGTTAAGCTGATTCGTGATAGACTCAAGGTAGCCCAATCCAGGCAGAAGAGTTATGCGGATTCGAAACGCAAGGAGACAGTCTACGAAGTTGAAGACAGAGTGTATCTTCGAGTATCACCACTTCGAGGAGTGAAGCGGTTTGGAGTTAAGTGAAAGTTAGCATCACATTTTGTGGGACCATACAGAGTTTTGGAACGTATGGGAGAAGTTGCTTACAAGTTGGAATTACCCGAAGGATTGTCCGGAGTTCACGATATGTTCCACGTTTCTCAGCTGAAGAAGTGCCAAGCGGAGATGGCTGAAATTCCTCTAAGAGATACAGTGCCGCTAGAAGCGATACGGTTGCATAGTGATTTGACATATGAGGAGAAACCAGCCAAGATACTCAAGTTTTCCAGCCGAGTTACGCGCAACAAGGTTATCAAGTTTTACAAGGTTCAGTGGAGTCACCATACTGAGGATGAAGCCACTTGGGAACGAGAGGAAGACTTACGGAAGGATCACTCTCACCTATTTTCTAGCCAACCCGAATCTCGAGGGCGAGATTCATCTTAAGGGGGGTAGGTTTGTAACATCCCAAATTTTCAATTTGGAATGTTATGCATTAGATCATCATTGCATATCATATTTTTATTGCATTTTGGTTGATCCTAGAAATTCTACGCAACTCAAGGACCCACGGAGAGAGTTGGGGATTTCGTTATTTTCATATTTGAGTTTTTCTCGAATTTTGGAAAGAGGATTTGATTTTAATTATTTTTCTCCGAAATATTTCTTTTATTAAAAATAAAAGAGAGAGGATAAAATGACTTCCTCAAAATAAAGAAATATCAGAGATTTAATATTAAAATCAAATAAGATTTTTATTCGGAGTTTTGTCGCTATTTTATTTGAATTAGGAAAATATGAGTTTTTCAAAATTACACTTTAGGCCAAAATAAATGTTCACCTTGTCCGGCTTATTTTTAGAGGACGGGGAAAATTTATTTCGGGATTTTTGGAGTCCATTTAGTATTTATTTTCTTTATTTTTCTGCATGTCAAAATTATTTAAAAAAAAGTCAAACCGACTTAGGGCCGTTTCCGGCCAGGACTCTTCGAGCCGGCCCCTTTAAAAGCCGCACCCCCACATCCCACCAGCCCCGCCACCCAAACCGTAACGCTAAGCCGCGCCGCACGCCGCCGTGCCGTCCCGCCACCGACCCGCTGCCCGCACTGCCTCGCCGGAGCCGCCCGCCGCCGACCCGCCGCCCTCGCCGGACTTGCCGGAGGTAGCCGTCGCCGCTATTCTTTGTAAAACCGTACGTTTTTTTAGATCCGCGGTTTATTTATTTATTTAGATCGGTTTATTTTTTTCGGTTTAGTTATCTAGCAGACGTTCGTCTGTACGTTCGTTTTTACGAACGGTTTTCACCGTTTAGCCGCAGACAGCGAACGTTCATTTGTTAGCCTGTTCGTCAGTTTTTCTTTTTCTCAGATTTTTCCGCGATTATTTTCGATCGCAATTTCTTATCTGATTTTCTTCTAGTATAACTTTTCGCTCGTTTATCGGAATCAGGCGATTCAAGCACCTAGAGTTTCGTCTCTAAACCCTCTTTCCGTTTAACCAACTTAAACAAGTTTTTGCTACTATAAAATGTGACTTTAGTCCAGATTAGTAAACAAAGCTTGTTTCTCTCATCGTTTGAGTTTTGTTGCTTCGTTTGATTTGATTCTTTTTGCAAACCGGAGTTCTTAAGTTGAACTTTCTGGTTAGATCTCTTATTTGAGTTTTACCCGTGTTTTGCTTGATTTCTTATTGTATGCTTGTTTGTTTGCGATAGAGTACCCGGAGTGCGAAGCGTGCTACATCGAGTCTCTAGGTTTCGCGGATCATCAGCAAGGCAAGTAACACTTTGATCATACCTCTTACTACCCAGTTTTATTGCATTAGAACAATCCTCAAACAATTGCATGGTTAGGATCTAATTTTTTAAATTGTGGGTTTTGTGCAAGTAGATGAGGTGGTACCTATTCACCTATTTATTATCAAACCCTGGGAGTTACTTCTACGTTGCTTATCGCTATGCTATGCTCGTAGACATGGATTGGGTTTGAGTGTATTCATGACAAATGTGAGATTGTTAAATTAATGGTTAACTTAAGGTGGCAACTTTAATACACATCTGGGTGGATTGAGGCACCTGGGGAACCCAGTGATTGCCTGTATTTTTGAAATCCCGGGGTACCGTGTGATTCTCCTATGGACCGCCACCCAGGCTCAAAGGGATCATAAGATTATTCATACTAGAAACTTCCGTGTGCAGCCACATGCCATTATGGGCTCTGGCATAGTTGAGTAAGTTTTGGGAAACCTTTCCATGATGGGCTAGCAGATGTATGGGATTGTAGGTGTACCGGCCTATCTATCGGTTAAGGGGACCTCTTCGGAAAGACTGTGTTTCGGTCATCCATTTCTCAAACATCATGTAGTGCGAGAAATTCAACGGAGGAGATCGAGTCTTGTGGGGAAAAGTGCACAAACCTCTGCATAGTGTACAAACTAATCATGGTTAGCCGTGTCCCCGGTTATGGACATCTTGAGTATCTGGTTCTTGGATTATCATGTGGATCTCATCACTCTTAATATAATTTGATTGGGTTTAATGATGATTACTTTTAATTGGGATTGAGTTGGGTGAGCCTTCTCAATGTTTAACAACCACCATGATAGTTAAATAAAATTTATTCCTTTGCAGTAGGGAAAATTGGCTTTTCGCAAAACAATTAACCTTACAGCCTCCACCAGCCATATATGCATGTAGTGATAGCTTTATTCTGTTCATTACTCTCTTGTGTTACATTGCCAGCATATTCCTTGTGCTGACCTGTTTTCGGGCTGCAACATATCATGTTGCAGACTTTTCAGACGACGAGTAAGGAGCCTTAGGTCGTGGTCTTTCACTCAGTGATGCCGTTGGAGTTGATGGACTCACTATATCTTCCAAGCCTTCCGTTGTTATCGTATTAGATGGCCTTAAGCCATATTTATTGCAATAATTTCTCTTTTGAGACATTCGATGTAATAGGTGTGTGATTGCTACTCTGTTATAAATCCTTCGAGTACTGTGTGTGTCAGCATTACCGATCCAGGGATGACACTTATGCACAGAGATCAGACTGTTTGAGGTCTGGTCGCTACAAAAATGAAGAGTCCCGAGCTTTTGAGCTTTTGCCAATCCTTTTCCTTAGCTTGACAAAGGGGTTCCACATCCTCTTGTCCACGCCACGCCACTATTGAACTCATCTGAAATATACTTGATAAAAGAATTAGTCCAACAAGAGATATGTTGACATTAATTACCAAAATCACCCAGGGAGCACTTGTGCTTTCAGCTTCGTCATCAGTAATGGCAAGAAGATAAGGGCGTGTTTGGTAGGCTGCATAGAGGCCAACCAGGTCCACCCGAGAAGTAAATGGGTTTTTTGGTTGCATGCATTCACTGTTCAGTCTGCATCGCACGATGTTTAAAACACCTCCTAGTCATGCCTGCTAGCAATGTACAAATCGACAATTTTTCCACAGCCAGGCCCGCAGGATGCACATGGGCAGCGGCGACTGCATGGGAGGAGCCATGCTCGAGAATCCACATTCTTTCCCGAAGCGCCGGCAATAATTACCCTCACCTTCCCTCACCCCTCTCTCTCTCCCCTTTCACTCTCACACCGGCGATGGCGATCAGCGGATCGAAGATCAGCAAGGCGACCACCGGCCTCCATCACCTCCATCAGAAACATCACTCGCAACACTTCGGCAATGGCAGTAAGCCCTATTTTCATCTCCTCACTTACTATTTCGCATTCGATCCGTGTTTAGATTCGGTCCGTGCAATCCATCCACGTTGGAAATGGGGAATCAAGGTAAATAGCCATAGAATTTATTAGAACCTCTTGAGTACTAAGTAGCGTTAGATTTTAGGGTTTCGATCCGGATTGAGTACAAGGCGAATGAGATTGGGTGTTAATCTTACACAATAGCTTCAAATCCTAGCCACGGCGACCCCGGAGGCTCTTGGAGCGATGGGTGCCCTTGGCCTTGTTGTTGTCCTCTGGTTGGACCATATCATGCGCCGTCTTGTCATCCTCCAGTTCGATTAGCAAAGTACGGTGGCCTGGCTCCGGAGCCCTGACAACCTGTTGCTACCCTAGATTAGGGGGTGTTTGCCACGTCGGTCTTTCAACTATGGGTTGGGCCGAGGACCCACCGAAGATCTATGAATGGGTCACGCTGGCCCTAGCGCTCGGCGTAATCAAGACGATGAAGATCTCCTGAAGGCTTGGTGTACACTTCAAGCGTATTTTGGATAGATGATATGTTTATCCCTACATTGTAACCGACATGTGCAAACCCTAGGTACCCCCGGCGTCTATATAAGTCACGGGGTTTAGTCCGTAGAGGCATACACATTCAGCTTGACAATATTCATACGATCTCGAGGTAGACCAACCTGTACTCTGTACCCCATCATTATCAGTAATAAGAAGCAGGACGTAGGGTTTTACCTCCATCAAGAGGGCCTGAACCTGGGTAAAAACATCGTGTCCCTACTTTCCTCGTTACCATCTAGCTCAGATCATCCAGCTTGGGACCGCTACCCGAGATCTGTAGAATTTAGCACCAAGATTGGTGGCCCATGCAGGAGATGACCCACAATTATATGGGATCGGTCGTAGTCCTTTCGATAAGTAATAGTGTCGAACCCAATGAGGAGCAGAAGGAAACGACAAGTGATTTCAACAAGGTATTCTCTGCAAGCATTGAAATTATAAGTAACGAGTAGTTTGATGGCAAGATAATTTGTAACGAGCAAGTAACAAAGTAGAAACAAAAGGTGAAGAAAGGTATCCCAATCCTTTTGAGGCAAAGGATGGGCCAAAACGGTCTCTTATGATGAGCAAAGCGTTCTTGAGGATACACGGGAATTTCATCTAGTCACTTTCATCATGTTGGTTCGATTTGTGTTCGCTACTTTGATAATTTGATATGTGGGTGGACTAGTGCTTAGGTGTTGTTCTTACTTGAACAAACCTCCTACTTATGATTAACCCCCTTGCAAGCATCCACAACTATGAGAAAAATATTAAGAATAAATTCTAACCATATCATTAAACTTTTGGATCCAAACCATTCCCTTACAGGATAGTGCATAAACTAGGCTTTAAGCTCTGTCACTCTCACAACCCATCATCTAATAACTACTCCACAATGCATTCCCTTAGGCCCAAATATGGTGTGAAGTGTCATGTAGTTGACATTCACATGACACCACTAAGGGAATCACAACATGCATACCATCAAAATATCAAACACATATAAAATTCACATGATTACTTGCAACAAGATTTCTCCTGTGACCTCAAGAACAAAAGTAACTACTCACAAATGATAATCATGCTCAAGATCAGAGGGGTATTAAATAGCATATTGGATCTGAACATATAATCTTCCACCAAATAAACCATATAGTAATCAACTACAAGATGTAATCAACACTATTAGTCACCCACAAGTACCAATCTATAGTTTCGGTACAAAGATTGAACACAAGAAATGAACTAGGGTTTGAGAGAAGATGGTGCTATTGAAGATGTTGATGGAGATTGCCCTCCCCAACATGGGAGGGTTGTTAGTGATGATGATGCGATGGTTTCCCCCCTCCGGGAGGGAAGTACCCCCAGCGGAATCGCTCCGCAGGAGGGCAAAAGTACTCCTGCCCAAGTTCCGCCTCGAGACGGTGACGCTTCATCCCGAAAGTTCTCTCCTTATTTTTTCTAGGTCAAAATGACTTATATACCAGAAGAGGGGTACCGGAGGTGGGCCGAGGAGGGCACAACCCACCAGGGCGCGCCTGGGCTCCCTGGCGCGCCCAGGTGGGTTGTGCCCACTGATGACCCACAAGTATAGGGGATCTATCATAGTCCTTTCGATAAGTAATATTGTCGATCCCAACGAGGAGTAGAAGGAAATGATAAGCGGTTTCCAGCAAGGTATTCTCTGCAAGTACTGAAACAAGTGGTAACAGATAGTTTTGTGATAGGATAATTTGTAACGAGTAACAAGTAACAAAAGTAAATAAGGCGCAGCAAGGTGTCCCAATCCTTTTTGTAGCAAAGTACAAGCCTGTACAAACTCTTATATAGATAAAAGCGCTCCCGAGGACACATGGGAATATCATCAAGCTAGTTTTCATCACGCTCATATGATTCTCGTTCGGTACTTTGATAATTTGGTATGTGGGTGGACCGGTGCTTGGGTGTTGTCCTTACTTGGACAAGCATCCCACTTATGATTAACCTCTATTGCAAGCATCCGCAACTACAACAAAAGTATTAAGGTAAACCTAACCATAGCATGAAACATATGGATCCAAATCAGCCCCTTACGAAGCAACACATAAACTAGGGTTTAAGCTTCTGGTACTCTAGAAACCCATCATCTACTTATTACTTCCCAATGCCTTCCTCTAGGCCCAAATAATGGTGAAGTGTCATGTAGTCGACGTTCACATAACACCACTAGAGGAGAGACAACATACATCTCATCAAAATATCGAACGAATACCAAATTCACATGGCTACTAATAGCAAGACCTCTCCCATGTCCTCAGGAACAAACTTAACTACTCACAAAGCATAAACATGTTGATAATTAGAGGGGTATTAATATGCATATAGGATCTGAACATATGATCTTACACCAAATAAACCAACTAGCATCAACTACAAGGAGTAATTAACACTACTAGCACCAATCCCGGACTTGGAGACAAGAATTGGATACAAGAGATGAACTAGGGTTTTGAGAGGAGATGGTGCTGAAATAGATGTTGATGGAGATTGCACTCTCCCGATGAGAGGAGCGTTGGTGATGACGATGGCGATGATTTCCCCCTCCGGGAGGGAAGTTTCCCCGGCAGAACATCTCTGCCGGAGCCCTAGATTGGTTCCGCCTCGTGGCGGCGGAGTTTCGTCCGAGAAGATGGCTTCTTATTTTTTTCCCATCGAAAGACTTCATACAGCAGAAGATGGCCACCGGAGGGCCACCAGGGGGCCCATGAGGTAGGGGGCGTGCCTAGGGGGGTAGGGCTTGCCCCCACCCTCGTGGGCAGAGTGTGCCCCCCTGGTGAATCTCTTCCACTGAGTATTTTTTATATATTCTGAAAACGTCTTCCGTGAAGTTTCAGGACTTTTGGAGCTGTGCAGAATAGATCTCTAATATTTGCTCCTTTTCCAGCCCAGAATCCCAGCTGCCGGCATTCTTCCTCTTCATGTAAACCTTGTAAAATAAGAGAGAATAGGCATGCGTATTGTGACATAATGTGTAATAACAGCCCATAATACAATAAATATCGATATAAAAGCATGATGCAAAATGGACGTATCAACTCCCCCAAGCTTAGACCTCGCTTGTCCTCAAGCGAAAAGCCAAAATCGAAAAATATGTCCACATGTTTAGAGATGGAGGTGTCAACAAAAATAAAATATGGACATGAGGGCATCATAATCATTCTTATAACAGGAACTTACATAATTCTTGTCATATGATTTCTTATGCTAGAGTAATAATTCAATCACAATTTCAAGTATGAATCGTAAACTTTATTGAAAACTAGCAAACTGTAATCTCAGTCATTGGAGCAATTTGCAATTTATCATAACATAGAAAAGAGTAAATGTATAAGAGCTTTTCAGCAAGTCCACATACTCAACTATCATATAGTCTTTCACAATTGCTGAAACTCACGCAATACTTATGGGTATGGAATTTTAATCGGACATAGAGAAAGATAGGGGCTTATAGTTTTGCCTCCCAACGTTTTACCTCAAGGGTAATGTCAACAGTAATAGTTCAAGAAAACTCACATCCAATTAGCCATATATACCAGGATCTTTCCAACATACTGTGCTTGCCAAAGGATAAAATCTAAAAAGGAAGGGTGAAGATCACCACAACTCTTATGCAATGTAGGGGATAAAAGTAAAAGATAAGCCCTTCACAGAGGGAAGCATAGGTTGTCATGCGCTTTTGTAGTTGGATGCATAAAATTTTAATGCGAAAGAACGTCACTTTATATTGCCACTTGTGATATGGACCTTTATTATGTAGTATGTCGCTTCTATTTCTTCCGTATTACACGATCGTATAAAGCTTATTTCTCCCACACTAATAAGTCATACATATTTAGAGAGCAATTTTTATTGCTTGCACCGATGACAACTTACTTGGAGGATCTTACTCAATCCATAGGTAGGTATGGTGGACTCTCATGGCAAAACTGGTTTAAGGGTATTTGGAAGCACAAGTAGTATCTCTACTTGGTGTGATGAATTTGGCTAGCATGAGGAAGAAAGGCAAGCTCAACCATGTTGGATGATCCATGACAATATAATTTATCTCAGATGTAAGAAAACATAACCTATTACGTTGTCCTCCTTGTCCAACGTCAACTCTTTAGCTTGTCATATTTTAATGAGTGCTCACAATCATAAAAGATGTCCAAGATAGTATATCTATATGTGAAGACCTCTCTTTCTTTATTACTTCCTATTAATTTCAACGATGACCAAAAACTATGCTTGTCAACCCTCAACAACTTTTATTCATCATACTTTTTTCTATGTGAGCTCATTACTCTCCATAAGACGCACATGATCTCTTTGTTTCTTTTTATTTCTTTCTCTTTTCTTTTATTCCCTTAGGATCATGGCAAAATAATCAAGCCATTTACTCAACACTAATCTTTGTTATATAGCTCACGGACTCGATTACATAGAAGAATTATAAAGCAAAACTCAAAACTAGATCAGGCTGTAAACTTTATTCCACTAGATCAAGATAATACCAAAAGGATCGAACTAAGGAAAACGGTAAAGATAAAAGTGATAGTGATACGATACCGGGGAACTCCCCCAAGCTTGGCAGTTGCCAAGGGGAGTGCACATACCCATGTGATTATGTCTCTCTTTTCGGGGATGGCGATGTGATATTCTTGGCGATGATGCCCCTCAGGATACGATTCTCCTCCTCGAGCTTATTGACTTGCTGCTTGAGGTCCATTATTTCCTTTTGGAGTTTTCATGTAACAGCCAAAGCTCCCTGCACCCAAGGGTGCTGCATAGCTGTGGGAGAACCAGTGACACTCTTTTTCATATTCTCATAAGAAAGAAATCTAATATTGGAAGGGATAACCGAGTTTGGACTAGCCGAGCTCTGCAGTTCTCCCATTGTGAATCCAGCTCGGAAGCGGGAAGTGACTTCTTGATCCTCTTCCATGGCATCTATCCTCTTCAATTCAGCCTCCATCTCTTCCTCCGTTGCTGGCCCAAGGAGGTCAACATTATTGTTTGTCATTGATCTCGGTGCCGGATGAGACACCCGGCTCTCCCCGACTGACTCTTGCGAAGACATCTTGCTCTAATCTGCAGCAGCAACAGCTCAAAACACAAACAGAGGGTAATTGCGTGATACGGGAGTCAAAACCCCTGGGAGATTATACAATGATTTTTTACCGACCAAAATACGTGTCGTGTACGAAAACGGAGTCCGGAGGGCACACGAGGTGCCCATGAGGTATGGGGGCGCGCCCAGGGGGTAGGGTGCGCCCTCCACCCTCGTGGAGCCCTCGTGTCCTTCCTGGACTGCTTCTTATTTTTCTATTTTTCTAAATATTCCAAAATGGAGAAATATTGCCTTAAAATTGTTTTCGAGTCGGTTTACTTACCGTACCACATACCTATTCCTTTTCGGAGTCTGAAACGTTCCGAAAAGTGTCCCTTATGTATTCCTCCGGGGTTACGGTTTCAATAACATTGGTTTCAGCATTTATGGGATTACCTGAGATATAATGTTTGATTCTTTGACCGTTCACCACCTTCGGATTTGTGCCTTCGAAGTTGTTGATTTTTATGGCACCGGAACGATAGACCTCCTTGATAACGTAAGGACCTTCCCATTTAGAGAGAAGTTTTCCTACAAAAAATCTTAAACGAGAGTTGTATAGCAATACATAGTCACCTACATTAAACTCACACTTTTGTATCCTTTTATCAAGCCATCTTTTAACTTTTTCTTTAAACAACTTGGCATTTTCGTAGGCTTGGGTTCTCCATTCATCGAGTGAGCTAATATCAAATAACCTTTTCTCACCGGCAAGTTTAAAATCAAAATTGAGCTCTTTAATAGCCCAATATGCCTTGTGTTCTAGTTCGAGAGGTAAGTGACATGCTTTTCCATAAACCATTTTATACGGAGACATACCCATAGGATTTTTATATGCAGTTCTATAGGCCCATAATGCATCATCAAGTTTCTTGGACCAATTTTTTCTAGATCTATTAACAGTCTTTTGAAAAATTAATTTGAGCTCTCTATTACTCAATTCTACTTGACCATTAGACTGTGGGTGATAAGGAGATGCAATTCTATGATTAACATCATATTTAGCAAGCATTTTATGGAAAGCACCATGAATAAAATGTGAACCACCATCAGTCATTAAATATCTAGGGACTCCAAATCTTGGAAAAATAACTTCTTTAAGCATTTTAATAGAAGTGTTATGATCAACACTACTAGTTGGAATAGCTTCTACCCACTTAGTAACGTAATCAACAGCAACTAAAATATGTATATATCCATTAGAGGAAGGAAAAGGTCCTATATAGTCAAAGCCCCAAACATCAAATGGTTCAATAATGAGTGAATAGTTCATAGGCATTTCTTGACGTCTACTAATATTACCAATTCTTTGACATTCATCACAAGATAAGACAAACTTACGGGCATCCTTGAAGAGAGTAGGCCAATAAAAACCAGATTGCAATACCTTATGTGCAGTTCTATCTCCAGCATGGTGTCCTCCATAAGCTTTGGAGTGACACTTGTCTAGGATCTGTTCCTGTTCATGCTCAGGTACACAACATCTAATAACACCATCTACTCCTTCTTTATAAAGATGTGGGTCATCCCAAAAGTAATGCCTCAAATCATAGAAGAACTTTTTCTTTTGCTGGTATGTGAAACTAGGTGGTATAAACTTAGGAACAATGTAATTAGCATAATCATCATACCATGGAGCAGTATTAGAAGCATTTATGACATTTAGTTGCTCATCAGGAAAGCTATCATCAATAGGAAGTGGGTCATCAAGCACATTTTCTAACCTAGACAAGTTGTCTGCAACGGGGTTCTCAGCTCCCTTTCTATCAACAATATGTAAGTCAAATTCTTGTAGCAAGAGAACCCATCTAATAAGTCTAGGTTTAGCATCTTTCTTTTCCATAAGATATTTAATAGCAGCATGATCAGTGTGAATAGTTACTTTAGAATCAACAATATAAGGTGTGAACTTATCACAAGCAAATACAACTGCTAAAAATTCCTTTTTAGTGGTAGCATAATGTCTTTGAGCATTGTCTAGGGTTTTACTAGCATATTGAATAACGTTTAATTTCTTATCAACTCTTTGCCCTAGAACAACACCTACATCATAATCACTAGCATCACACATAATTTCAAAGGGTAAATTCCAATCAGGTGGCTAAACAATAGGTGCAAAGGTCAATGCTTTCTTAAGTATTTCAAATGCTTCTACACAATCATCATCAAAGACAAATGGTATATATTTTTGTAATAAATTAGTCAAAGGCCGAGAAATTTTTGAGAAGTCCTTAATGAACCTCCTATAAAATCCGGCATGACCAAGGAAACTTCTTATACCTTTGATGTCCTTGGGACATGGCATCTTCTCAATAGCATCAACCTTGGCTTTATCAACCTCAATACCTCTTTTAGAAACTTTGTGCCCCAAGAAAATACCTTCATTAACCATAAAGTGGCACTTTTCCCAATTCAAGACAAGATTAGTTTCTTCACATCTCTGCAAAACTTGATCAAGGTTGCTCAACCAATAGTCAAAAGAAGATCCATAGATGGAGAAATCGTCCATGAAAACCTCACAAATCTTTTCACAAAAATAAGAGAATATAGCCATCATGCATCTTTGAAAGGTAGCAGGTGCATTACATAGACCAAAAGGCATACGTCTATAAGCAAAAGTACCAAAAGGGCAAGTAAAAGTAGTCTTTGATTGATCTGTGGCTGACACAGGTATTTGAGAGAAACCAGAATAACCATCTAGAAAGCAAAAATGTGTATGTTCGAATAGTCTTTCTAGCATTTGACCGATAAAAGGTAAGGGGTAATGATCCTTTTTAGTTGCCTTATTTAATTTGCAGAAATCAATTACCATCCTATAACCTGTAATAATTCTTTGAGGAATCAATTCATCTTTATCATTAGGAATGACAGTAATACCTCCCTTCTTAGGGACACAATGGACAGGACTTACCCACTGACTATCAGCAACGAGATAGATTATACCTGCTTCAAGGAGCTTTAGTATTTCCTTTCTTACCACTTCTTTCATTTTAGGATTCAGCCATCATTGATGATCACGAACTGGTTTAGCATCTTCTTCCAAATTAATTTTATGTTGACATAGAGTGGGACTAACGCCCTTAAGATCATCAAGAGTATACCCAATAGAAGCACGGTGCTTCTTCAGAGTTTTCAATAATCTCTCTTCCTCATGCTCTGAAAGGTTAGCACTAATAATAACAAGATATATCTTTTTCTCATCAATATAAGCATATTTAAGAGTATCAGGTAACGGTTTGAGCTCAAACACGGGATCACCCTTGGGTGGAGGAGGATCCCCTAGGATTACAACAGGCAAATTGTGTTTCAGAATAGGTTCCTGTTTAAAGAATACTTCATCTATTTCCCTTATTTCATTCATAAACATGTCATTTTCATGGTCTAGCAAATATTGTTCTAAAGGATCACTAGGAGGTACGGCAATAGAAGCAAGACCAATAATTTCATCCTTACTAGGTAATTCTTATTCACGGTGTTGTCTACTAAATTTAGAGAAACTAAATTCATGAGTCATATCATCTAAACCGATAGTAACAACATCCCTTTTGCAATCTATGGTAGCATTAACAGTGTTTAAGAAGGGTCTACCAAATATAATGGGACAAAAGCTATCTTGTGGGGAACCAAGAACAAGAAAATCAGCAGGATATTTAGTTTTCCCACACAAGACTTCAACATCTCTAACAATTCCCATTGGTGAAATAGTATCTCTATTGGCAAGTATAATTGTGACATCAATATCTTCTATGTCAGCAGGTGAAATATCATGCATAATTTCTCTGTATAAGGAATAAGGTATTGCACTAGCACTAGCACCCATATCACATAAGCCATGATAACAATGATCTCCTATTTTAACAAAAATTACAGGCATGCCTACCACTGGTCTATTTTTATCTTTAGCACAAGGTTTAGCAATTCTAGCAGTCTCATCAAGGAAATGAATAACATGCCCATCAATATTATCAAACAAGAGATCTTTAACAATAGCAATATCAGGTTCAACTTTAATTTGCTCATGAGGTGTATATGTTTTAATATTGCTTTTACAAACCACAGTTGAAGCTTTAGCATGATCCTTTATCCTAACAGGAAAAGGTGGTTTCTCAACATAAGAAGTAGGAACAATAGGATCATTATAAGTGACAATCTTTTCTTCAAATTTAATAGGTGCAGCTACTTTTACTTCTATGGGAGGATGATATTTAAACCACTTCTCCTTGGGGAGATCAACATAAGTAGCAAAAGATTCATAGAAAGAAGATACTATCTCAGAGTCAACTCCATATTTAGTGCTAAATTTATGGAAAACATCGGTATCCATAAAAGATTTAACACAATCAAACCTAGGTGTCATACCTGAATCCTTACCTTTGTCGAGGTCCCAATCTTCAGAGTTGCGTTTAATTCTTTCCAATAAATCCCATTTGAATTCAATAGTCTTCATCATAAAGTGCCAGCACAAGAAGTATCGAGCATGGTGCGATTGTTATTAGAAAGCCGAGCATAAAATTTTTGAATAATCATTTCTCTTGAGAGCTCATGATTGGGGCATGAATATAACATTGATTTAAGCCCCTCCCAAGCTTGAGCGATGCTTTCTCCTTCGCGAGGCCAAAAATTATGTATATAATTGCGATCACGATGAACAAGATGCATAGGATAAAACATCTGATGAAATTCCAATTTCAATTGTTTGTAATTCCAAGACCCCATATCATGCATAGCCTATACCATGTCGATGCATCTCCCTTCAAAGATAAAGGGAATACCTTCTTCTTAACAACATCTCTGGGTACACCTGCAAGCTTAAATAATCCACAAACTTCATCCACATATATTAGATGCTCATCAGGATGTTTTGTTCCATCTCCTAAAAAGGGATTAGCTAGCAGTTTTTCTATCATACCCGAAGGAATTTCAAAGCAGACATTTTCATTTTCAGTAGGTTGAGGAGCAACTCTTTGCGCTACTGGTCGGGGTGAAGATACCCCGAACAAGCCCCTTAGAGGATTACTTTCCATAGTAACAAGTGACAGTAAATTTCAGCACACTATAAAATTTTCCTTACCAAATTCCACCTACCAAAGGCACTTCACTCCCTGGCAACAGCGTCAGAAAAGAGTCTTGATGACCCACAAGTATAGGGGATCTATCGTAGTCCTTTGGATAGGTAAGAGTGTCGATCCCAACAAGGAGTAGAAGGAAATGATAAGTGGTTTCCAGCAAGGTATTCTCTGCAAGTACTGAAACAAGTGGTAACAGATAGTTTTGTGATAGGATAATTTGTAACGAGCAACAAGTAACAAAAGTAAATAAGGCGCAGCAAGGTGGCCCAATCCTTTTTGTAGCAAAGGACAAGCCTGGACAAACTCTTATATAGAGAAAAGCGCTCCCGAGGACACATGGGAATATCATCAAGCTAGTTTTCATCACGCTCATATGATTCGCGTTCGGTACTTTGATAATTTGGTATGTGGGTGGACCGGTGCTTGGGTGTTGTCCTTACTTGGACAAGCATCCCACTTATTATTAACATCTATTGCAAGCATCCGCAACTACAACAAAAGTATTAAGGTAAACCTAACCATAACATGAAACATATGGATCCAAATCAGCCTCTTACGAAGCAACGCATAAACTAGGGTTTAAGCTTCTGTCACTCTAGCAACCCATCATCTACTTATTACTTCCCAATGCCTTCCTCTAGGCCCAAATAATGGTGAAGTGTCATGTAGTCGACGTTCACATAACACCACTAGAGGAGAGACAACATACATCTCATCAAAATATCGAACGAATACCAAATTCACATGACTACTAATAGCAAGACTTCTCCCATGTCCTCAGGAACAAATGTAACTACTCACAAAGCATAAACATGTTCATAATCAGAGGGGTATTAATATGCATATAGGATCTGAACATATGATCTTCCACCAAATAAACCAACTAGCATCAACTACAAGGAGTAATTAACACTACTAGCAACCTACTAGCACCAATCCCGGACTTGGAGACAAGAATTGGATACAAGAGATGAACTAGGGTTTTGAGAGGAGATGGTGCTGATGAAGATGTTGATGGAGATTGCCCTCTCCCAATGAGAGGAGCGTTGGTGATGATGATGGTGATGATTTCCCCCTCCGGGAGGGAAGTTTCCCCGACAGGACAGCTCTGCTGGAGCCCTAGATTGGTTCCGCCAAGGTTCCGCCTCGTGGCGGCGGAGTTTCATCCGAGAAGATGGCTTCTTATTTTTTTCCATTAAAAGACTTCATATAGCAGAAGATGGCCACCGGAGGGCCACCAGGGGGCCCACGAGGTAGGGGGTGCATCCAGGGGGTAGGGCGCGCCCCCACCCTCGTGGGCAGGGTGTCGCCCCCCTGGTGAATCTCTTCCGCTGAGTATTTTTTTATATATTCTAAAAATGTCTTCCATGAAGTTTCAGGTCTTTTGGAGCTGTGCAGAATAGGTCTCTAATATTTGCTCCTTTTCCAGCCCAGAATCCCAGTTGTCGTCATTCTCCCTCTTCATGTAAACCTTGTAAAATAAGAGAGAATAGGCATAAGTATTGTGACATAATGTGTAATAACAGCCCATAATGCAATAAATATCGATATAAAAGCATGATGCAAAATGGACGTATCACCCACCTGGTGGGCCCCCTCTTGTACTTATTGCACTGCTGCAGGATGCTGCTAACACGACACTACGATCAGAGACCCTTCGACGAAATTGTGTGTGATGCAATTATCGCAAACGGTGGTGTAAAAGAACCGTAAAAGGTGCAAAACGTTTGCGATGGCGGGGCCATCAAACATGGTTCAGATTTTAGTTGCGTGTGCGATGCAGGGCATATGGTTTAGTCCAATGAACTGTTTGCGATGAGGCGAAACAAAAGAAACGGGCAGCCTGATGAAGGCGTGTGCGATATACAGCATACGGTTCTCATCTATTTGTGATTAGGCAACACAAAAGAAACGGTCAGCCAGATCAAGGCGTGTGTGATTGAGGGCATATGCTTCAGAAGGATTAACTGTTTGTGATTAGGCAACAAAACAGAATTGGGTCAGCCAGATCAAAGTGTCTATGATTGGTGGCATACACTTCACATGGATGAACTATTTGCGATTAGCCACAACAAACTGAAATAGTTAGATAGAACAATGTGTGTGTGCTAGACGGGCACACACATTCTAATTAAAAGAAGCTGTAAGTGCATCTAGTGCCACCCCTAGTTGGTTTTGGAGTATTGACGACATACCTAGTTGAGGGACTAATGTGTTTGTGAGAATTGCAGGATAAAACATGTAGAAGTCCCTCATTGATTCGGTTTTACTACCAGAGATGACCCCTAAAAATGTATGAAGACATTGAAGTCAAAGGTGGTATATGAAGATATTCACATTGAAGACTATGACAAGAGAAGACACTGTATGAAGCCTATGGAGCTCGAAGACTTAGATATTTCGTAGTTCTTTTTCTTTTGTGTTGAGTCATAGGAACCACCGTACTGTTAAGTGGGGTCCAAGAGAACCAGTCAGAATGACTGAAGTGATGCCTAAACCAAAAACCTATGTCTTCGAGTGAAGACTATGAGAGCGAATCTTGTCCAGAGTCGGACAAGTCAGCTTTGCTTGTAGCCCAAGTAAAGTTGTCGTGTGAGTTTTAAATCTGACCGTTGGAACACGTGTCAGTTCCTTAGTGACCCAGGGTCATTTCGGACAAATCAGGTCGGGTTGCCAAGTGGCTATAAATAGCCCACCCCCTACAACCATAAACGGTTGGCTGCTCAGATTGAAAGTACGGCTTTTGTCGTTTGAGAGCAACCCACCTCGAAGCCTTTGAGAGAGAATTCCTTGCGAGGATAAAGCCCTAAGCACCAGAGCCAGAGAGAATTGGGCATCACTTAAGTCTTCTTGTTTGTGTGATCTGAAGACTTATTACACTTGAGGACTGTGCATCCTCCAGCCAGTTAGGCGTCGCGTTCTGAGCATCCAAGAGACATTGAGGATTGCCGGTGAACAAAGTCTGTGAAGGTTTGGGAGTCTACCTTGAAGACTTACCAGAGTGATTGGGCGAGGTCTATGTGACCTTAGCTCAAGGAGAATACGGTGAGGACTGGGTGTCCTGAGCTGCGTGTTCAGGACTGGGTGTCCGGGAATGTGTGTCCTAAGGTTTAAATACCTAGCCGCTCCAACCAGACGTACAGTTGCACAGCAACTGGAACTGGTTCAACAAATCATTGTCTTCAACGAGTCACTGGTTTCATCTTCACTTCACTTTACTTACTGTTACTCCTTGTGAAGTCATTGTATGTTTGCACTATCATTTGTCTTCACTGAGTGACTGCGTGTTCTGTTTGGCTTCACAATATCTTCCTACCTGATCCTTACTACCTAGCTACTATTAGTCTTTGTGCTTTCACTTCATTGAATACTTGACTATGGTTTTCCTAGTGTAGTCTACCTTCTGCTGCATGGTAATAGGTTTAATTTTATCATTTGTCTTCAAAACTTCTATGTTCTGAAGACTTTCATAAAAATCGCCTATTCACCCCCCCTCTAGTAGATATAACGCACTTTCAATTGGTATCAGAGCGAGGTGCTCCCTTGTTCTGTGTGATTCGGTTTAACCACATGGAGTTTTAGCTATGTCGACTGCAGGGATAATTAAAGTCTCCGCTGCGTGCCCCGTCTTTGATGGAACTGAATATCCCTACTGGAAGAATAAGATGCGCATGCATCTTAAAGCCATTGACGTCGACCTATGGTATGTCATCGAGAACGGCGTTCCCAAGGCTGGAGAAGGTATCACTGCTGCTGATGTCAAGAAATTCATTCAACTGGACTCTACTGCCAAGAATATCATCAGTGGTCACCTGACCAAAGGACAGTATGGCCCTGTGAGTGCTTTGAAGACATCCAAGCTGGTCTGGGACTGGCTCTCCAAGGTCAATGAAGGCATCTCAACCCAGAGAGATCAGAGAATCAGTGTCCTTCGCAACCTCTTCAACCGCTTCAAGAGAAATGACAATGAGAATGTCCATCACACATTTGACCGACTCACTGACATCACAAATGAGCTTCAAGCCCTCGGCGCCACTGAGATTACCAAACACGAAGTCGTCAAGACGCTGCTGAGATCACTTGATAGTTCGTTTGACATCCTGGACCTGATGATTCAAGAACGTCCTGATTTCAAGACACTCAATCCGTCTGACATACTTGAGAGGCTCAACACACATGAGTTTTAGCTTTTGGAAAAGAGATATCTACGGTCCAAACTATGGGCGAACTCGTGCCTTGAAGGCAAAAGCTGTCTCCTCATCTGAAGAAGAATCTGATAGCAGTTCTGATGATCCTGAAGACATTGGAAGGGAACTTGCTATGCTTGTCAAGAAGTTCCAAAAATTCACCAAGAAGAAAGGCTTCAGAAAGACTTCCCGATCAAGTTCAAGGAATGATGAAGCTCCTGCTCATGACTACAAGAAGAAAACATGTCACAAGTGCAAGAAACTTGGCCACTTCATCTCTGAGTGTCCACAGTGGGACAATGAGAACAAAAAGAAGAAGAAGAGCAAGGAATATGACTCTGACGACAAGAAGAAGAAGAAGAAATACTCAAAGTCTTCTTCCAAGTCTTCCTCAAAGTCTTCATCACACAAGAAAAGCTCATCTGGCAAGGCACGTGCGTTTGTTGGCAAGGGAATGGATTCAGAGGAGGAGTCTGCTTCTGAGGAGGCAGAGGTGGAGTCTGAGGAGGAATCCGACTCAGGCGTCGTAAGTCTGGCTACAGCATACGTTGCCAAGTCCATCTTCAACACTGAAGACAATGACTTCATCACCGACACCGATGCAAATGACAAGGACTACTCCGCTTCTACCTACTGCTTCATGGCACGCGGTGCCAAGGTAAACACATGCACTACTCACTATCAAACATCTAGTGACAATGACTCTGATTGTGGTTCAAAACCTAGCTACAAAACACTTGCTAAAATTGCAACTGAACAACAGAAAGCTATGGAACATATTCAAAAACTGTTAGACAGAAGCGATGATCTGTTAGCTGCTGAAATGACTCGATCTGAATCCTTAATTGAAGACATAAAAAATCTTCACGTTAAGTATCAAGAACTTGAAAGTCGTCATGAAACTCTCTCAACAACTCATGAAAAGCTTTCCTATGATTATCTTCAAAGGAAGCAAGATCTTGAGAAATTGAGAGCGGTTCATGAAGATCTTCAAACGGAAAACGAGTCACTTTGCACCAAACAGATCAGTCCCGCTCAGGAAGGATTTGAACCACCATGTCTTAAATGCATTGAGCGTGATAATGCTACTTCTGTTGCTGAATGTTCTACTGCTACTGCTGTTGCAATATCTTCAACTGTTGATGTGGTAACTAACCCCTCTGTTGAGGATACCACCGCTATTGCTGATGAGAATGCTAGGTTGAAGACATTGCTTGAAACAGGGGTGTACAAAAGTCTTAAAGGGCATCAGACGCTATGTGATGTCCTGAAAAAGCAGATTCTGAACCGAAACCCTAGGAAAGAGGGTGTAGGGTTCGTAAAGAAAATGAATGCAGATGGCTCTTACTGGAAACCTGAGCAGTACCCCAAAACCATGTGGGTTGCTGCAAAGGAACCTTCAGCAGATCCATCCAATCTATCTGGCTTCACTTGTGCTAACCCCATTATCATTGATGAATCCTTTGATGCAAACTATATACTGTTTAAGAATCAGAATGGTGAAGTGTTTGCCAGGTACATTGGTACTAACTGCAGGAATGGACCACCTATGAAGAAGATATGGGTTCCAAAAAGGTGTCTGGAGAGTCTTCCTGTGAATGTCATCATGACACCTCACGTGAAGAAGAGAAACCTCAGACCAAAGGCTTCATACGGTCCAAAGGCTTCATACAGACAGAGGACTCACCTGAGTCGCACTAATGCTAATGTTTTGCAGGGAAACCATACTCAGGCATATGAATATGAGAGCGGTTCATCAAACCGCCATGTTCATAAGACCAAGAACTATTCTGCTTATTCTTATGAGTACTATTGTCCGCCTGCAAGACTGTTTGCTAAGGCTTCAAAGCCAAAATTCTCAGATGCTGCACTTAGACTTATTGATTCTAAGCTGCCCTTGATGTGGGTGGCTAAAAAAGCTTAACTCTCTTTTGCAGGGAAAGGTCTCCAGCAGAAAACCAAAATCATCTGACGCTATTGCTGGGGACCTTAAACATCTTGTAGGGCGCAAGATCAAATGCCCAAATGGTCTTACTATGTACTTCATACCTGAATCACTTGATACTCTCCCTATTAGTCCTAACCTGGATCTAAGCTTTCATAACCCACTGGTTCGTCAAATGTTTTTGCTTCACAATGCTCTTGGTGAAGCCTATCCCCCTAACTGCACTGTAGGGTACGACACCAGCGTCTTCAGAATGGATTATTGACAGTGGGTTTACAAATCACATGACTGGCAAAAGAAGTCTTCTTATGGACTCAACCTTACGTCCATCTGACAAGAGCCACATCACATTTGCTGACACTGGTAAAAGTAAGGTATTGGGTCTAGGTAGAGTTGAAATCTCAAGGGATCAACACATGGATAAAGTCATGCTTGTTGAATCCCTTGGCTTCAACTTAATGTCTGTCTCAATGCTTTGCGATTTGAACATGATCGTAATGTTTGGAAAATATCGTTGCCTTGTACTAATGGAATCTGACAAGTCTCTAGTGTTTGAAGGGTATCAAAAAGATGATTTGTACGTGGTAGATTTCTCAGCAGGGCCACAGCTTGCAGTATGTCTTCTAGTAAAGGCTTCAGAATGCTGGCTCTGGCATCGGAGGCTTGGACATGCTTGCATGAGGAACCTACACACCCTTGCAAAGAAGGAGCATGTCATAGGCATCGAGGGCGTCAAGTTCAAGAAAGACCACTTATGTGGTGCCTGTGAAGCAGGGAAGATGACGAGGGCCAAACATCCCTCGAAGACAATCATGACCACTACTCGACCCTTCGAACTGCTTCACATGGATCTTTTCGGTCCCACTCATTACTCAACTCTAACTACTACTGCTTGCCTCTATGGATTCGTTATTGTTGATGATTATTCTAGATATACTTGGGTGCACATAATCCTTTACAAGACTGAAGTGCAGGATGTCTTTAGACGCTTCGCCAATCGAGCTATGAACAATTTTGGTGCCAAGATAAAGCACATGAGAAGTGACAATGGCACTGAATTCAAGAACACTGGCCTTGATACATATCTTGATACGGCATCACACATGAATTCTCAGCCCCGTACACGCCACAGCAGAATGGCGTCGTCGAACGCAAGAACAGAACACTAATTGAGATGGCCAGAATGATGCTAGATGAATACAAGACCCCAAGAAAATTCTGGCCCGAAGCCATTGATACTGCATGCCATACAATCAATCGTGTTTATCTTCACAAGCTACTGAACAAGACATCTTATGAGCTCCTTACTGGCAAGAAGCCAAATGTCAGTTACTTCAGAGTATTTGGCGCAAGGTGCTGGATCAAGGACCCACATCACACCTCAAAATTTGCACCAAAATCACATGAGGGTTTTATGCTTGGATATGGAAAGGATTCGCACTCCTACAGAGTCTTCGATCTCTTTCACTACAAAGTGGTTGAAACAGTGGATGTGCGGTTCGATGAGACCAACGGTTCACAAAGAGAGCAGCTGCCAAATGTGCTAGATGAAGTTCCATCCAGTGAATCAATCAAGCTAATGGGAACTGGAGAAATTATACCTTCTGAAGCTCATCCTGAAGAAGAACTTATCATTTCAACACCTGATCAACATGAAGACAATGCTTAGCCTGAAGACATTCCTTCCAACAACGACAATGAACAGCAAGAGCAAAGTCTTCGCCCTATACATCCTCGCGTTGCCAATGAAGTGCAGATTGAAAGAATAATTGATAGCATCAATGCACCTGGTCCACTCACTCGTTCAAGGGCAACTCAGCTAGCAAATTTCTGTGGGAACTTCGCATTCGTGTCAATAACAGAAGCCAAGAAAGTTGAAGAAGCCTTCATGGAACCTGAATGGATTCAAGCTATGCAAGAAGAGCTTCAACAGTTTGAGCTGAATAATGTATGGGAACTGGTTAAGCGTCCTGATCCACGGAAGCACAATATAACAGGCACCAAATGGATATACCACAACAAGCAAGATGAGCATGGTCAAGTTGTCAGAAACAAAGCTCGTCTCGTTGCTCAAGGATATACTCAAGTGGAAGGCATTGACTTCGATGAAACATTTGCTCCTGTGGCTAGACTTGAAGCCATACGCATACTGCTGGCCTATGCAAATCATCATAACATACTTCTATATCAAATGGATGTGAAGAGTGCCTTTCTCAATGGCAAGATTGAAGAAGAAGTGTATGTTGCACAACCGCCTGGCTTTGAAGATCCAAAACATCCTGACATGGTATACAAGCTCAACAAGGCACTGTATGGCCTCAAACAAGCCCCTCGAGCCTGGTATGACACACTTAAATACTTCCTGAAGAGCAAAGGCTTCATACCTGGTTCCCTAGATCCCACTCTTTTCACGAAGACATATGATGGTGAACTGTTTGTGTGCCAAATATATGTGGATGACATTATCTTCGGCTGCACCAATCAGAAGTACAGTGAAGAGTTTGGATATATGATGCAAGAGCAATATCAGATGTCCATGATGGGGGAGCTGAAGTTCTTCCTCGGTCTTCAAATACGACAACAACGCAATGGCATCTTCATATCTCAAGAGAAGTATCTCAAAGATTGCCTGAAGAAGTTCGGTATGCAAGACTGTAAAGGCTTCACAACACCAATGCCAGCCAAACATCATCTGGGTCCTAACGACAATGGTAAAGAGTTCGATCAAAAGGTATACCGCTCCATGATTGGTTCTTTACTTTATCTATGTCCATCTAGGCCAGATATTATGCTTAGTGTTTGCATGTGTGCTCGATTTCAAGCGGCACCAAAGGAGTCGCATCACTTAGCTGTGAAGCGAATTCTTCGATATTTGGCTCACACCCCAACTCTAGGATTATGGTATCCAAAGGGCTCAGAGTTTGATCTGGTTGGATTCTCGAATGCTGATTATGCTGGTGACGAAGTTGATCGCAAGTCTACATCAGGCACATGTCACTTTCTGGGACGATCACTTGTATGTTGGTCTTCAAAGAAGCAAAACTATGTATCTCTCTCCACTGCTGAATCTGAATACATTGCTGCTGGATCTTGCTGCGCTCAGCTTCTGTGGATGAAGCAAACACTCAAGGACTATGGCATTCATCTGAAGCAAGTGCCACTTTACTGCGACAACGAAAGCGCCATCAAGATTGCCAACAACCCAGTTCAGCACTCGAAGACAAAGCACATTGAAATTCGTCATCACTTTCTCAGAGATCATGTAGTGAAGGAAGACATTGATATCATACACATCAACACTGAAGAGCAATTGGCAGATATCTTCACCAAGCCCTTGGATGAGAAGAGGTTTTGCAAGTTACGGTGTGAGCTAAATATCCTGGAATCCTCAAATGTCCTGTGATCAGGCACACATCCTAACCATTATGCATATTGATGACTTAGATGTGCAACACACGAAGTAAAGTATATCTTCAATCAATGAAGACATACATTCTAAGTGTGAATACATTTATGTGGAATTTGACTTCGGAGCGCCACGATAATTGTGTGCCGTGTCTGGGTCTAATACTTCCTATACGGTGGGTAACGCCACCACCAAACGTTCTATTTTGAAGTGTTTCACTCATGGCGTTACCTTGCAATGTCTTCACATTTGGTTTGGCTTCGATCTCAACATATTTTCATGATTATCTTCACTATGTTGATTATAGATATATATATATATATATATATATATATATGCTAGTGTTCTGTCCTCTATAGCATTCACTTATAGCTATGTCTTCGTGTTGAATCTTTTGAACTAAGTGAATGTGATCGGACCCTAACCTCTCTATGCTTTCTGTCTCAAACTCTATCTCCCCAAGTCATATGCATTCTATTGAAACTGTCGAATGTCTTCTCTGCGTCCTTGTCAGCAGAAGATACAGAGACAACCATTAAGTCCGTTTTCAATGCTCATTCCTCCACATGAAATCCAGAGAAGTAGGAACGACCACCCGACAATCCAAGCATGCGTGGGACGTGGAACAAACCCCAAAATTCTGCATAATGGCCACGTGTTCCTCAGATGCGAATCGCCAGGGGCACCTGTGTAATAGCACAGTGCCGCCCCTGTACCTATAAATACACACTCACAGCGGTCATTATCTCTTCTTCCACCCTCGCATGAACCCTAGCGCCACCGCTAGCCCTCGACGACGCCGGCGACGAAGCGCTTCGCTGCCGCAACCTCTCCGACGCCGTCTTCACGCTGACCGCGGACATCGTCCTCTCCGCCGTCGCCGTAGGTGTCCTCCGTCGCCAAGTTAGGGCACGGAAGATCGAACTGCTCGGCCTCATCTTACACTCCATCTAGCAGTTCTTAGTGTGGTAAATAAAACTTCCTCCTTTTACAGCACCATTGATCCTATGGATTTGTCACTTTCTACCACAAGCAGTTTCTATTCACACAAGCTAGATCTCTCTCATACTGCATCTCATAACATGCCTAGTATATTCACTTGTGCTTCACCAAGTAGTTAGATTCCTCACTTGTACTAATCTGTGGATTCGTACAAATCTGGAACCAACTTCTTATCTATGAGTGAATGTCTTCGCACGATGAGGTCAATGTCTTCTAAACTGATTTATCTTCAAAATCTTCTGAGAATGCATATGACCTCTTTCCCTTCCCTCGCACCTTAATGCTGTCACAGGTACATGTCCGTGGGAGAATCCTTTGGTTCTCATAGTCTGCATTCATTTGCAGAATTCTTACAGCATCACATAAATTCTCCCAAAGCCAGTTCCTGTTGGTCCAGCAAACGAAAACCTTTGAAGCCTTTGAACGTCTTGAAGCCTTTCAGGTTAAAGTTTATGGCTTCAGAGAAAGTAGCACGGAAGGGTGGCAGAAAGCGTCATGGTGAGACCTCCAGAGATCTGCCAGATGAACTCTCAGAAATGTACAAGACAGATCCTGAAGAGGATTACAGTCAGCGCAAGACCCGAATCCAATGGATTCGAAGATATTGGGCAGAACAATGGTTCAAATACAGATTTGTGACCCAGGAGTATGCTGAGAAAAACGCCATCAAGAGACCGTGGGGAGACATCCTATTCAAGAATCTTCTACCCAGGTCCAGAGATGAAGCCATTGCTCAAGGCTTCTATCCATGCATGGTTCGTGGACCACAGCCTGCTGATGCACATTCGTCGTCACTGCTATGGTGTCGTGACGACAATCTGTTCAAACGCAACTTCCAGTTTGCTCAGAACTCAGCGAAGCAGAACACGAAGACTTTTGGGTTAGACTTCAACCCTGGACCCTCATCTCCAAGGGCAGATGGCACACGACATGCAGAACCCAATGTCATCGGTCCTTTCGCCAACCTTGAAGGCCTCATCACCTACATCTTGGTTCAAGGGACTGCAGTGAATGAGCCTGCAGCTGACACTGAGTCTGATGACGCGCCTGCAGTGCCGCAGCTAAAGCAGTTGAAGAAGCCAAAAGCTTCAAAGCCGGCCCCTTCACCAAAAATCTCAAGGGCGAAGCCATTGGCAACTGCACCTCCTGAAGACAGTGTGCAGTCTGAAGACTTATCACCCGTCTCCAAGCCCCAGAAGGCCAAGATGCCTCTGTCTCACACTGGCAAAGAGCTAACAGCTGCTGCCATTCTGCGCAATGATGACATTGATCTGTCAAGTGATGAAGATCTTGCAGATAACGCTCTTGAGCAACTCATCAAGAGCAAAGAAGAAGCAGAAATCTTCAATGATCTGCCTCTCTTTGATGTCACCATCATCCACAACTTCATTGACGAGTGGTTTGACACACCAAACATCAGCTTTGAAGATCTGCAGCTACCCATTGGCCTCAGTGTCGCCTTCCAAGGCGCCATTGCTTCAGAACTTGCTATTGCCCAGCGCGTTGTTGAACTGAAGCAGAAGATTGACTATGAAAAGGCTCAGTTCAAGAAGCATATGGCCAAGCTTAGCGTGCAAGAAGTGAAGAACTTCAAGACAATGATGCACGAGCTCAAGGAAGCCTTTGTGAAGAAGCGTGCAGAAGCTCAGGGTTCGCGTGAGCGCATGAAGACTCTGGCTGACAGATGTGTGCAAGCCTATAATGAGGCTGAGAAGCGCAAGGCACTTGGGCGTCCTGGCATCGACCCCAGGATGGCCGCAAAGAAGAAGAAGAAGCCTACTACGGCTGAACCTGATGCACCAAGGCAAGAAGCAGTTCCGATTGTCTTCCCAACTAGACTGACTGGCTCGAAGCCAAAAAGACGGTCAATAGCTTCAGAGCTCAAGAAGACAAGGACTTCTGAGGCTGAAGCCAGGAAGAGGAAACACTCTGAAGCCTCTCCTACTGCCCCCTCCAAGAAGAAGAGGAAGACCAAGAAAGCTTGGGCTGCTTCCACAGAGCCCTTGATAGTTGAACCCATTTCTATGGTCTATCCTGAAGCTGAACGACAACTGACAATTCATGAGCCTACTTCCATAGAGGCTCATGAAGCTAAAGACATTCCAGCAGCTGATCCCATCGCTGCTGAAGACATTGGTCAACATGACAATGTAGAAGATGGTGCAGTCCTTCCTCAGCATGAAAACAGTGAACTCATCAGCATTGGTCGTCCACTGACGCCAATTGCACAGGATGCTTCATGGGCGGATCGCCCACAAGAGGAAGAAGACTATGAGGCCCAGCCCACTCCAACTCCACAGGCGTCGTCTGCGTTCCGCAGGCTTCACAAAGGTCCAAGGCCTCAAGTCTCTGCTGAAGACATTCCGGCTGCATCAGCCGCAGAACAAGGAGTCCCACAAGATCCCACTCCCCTGTCCCACCAAGAAGCAGTTCTCCAGGAGAATGTGCTAGTGACTGACCCTCCAGCTAGTCAAGCGGAGGATGAAAATCAGAGGCTGCCACAACCACCAATGAAGCTAATGTGGAGCCCTCCCCAACAAAAGCTTCAGAAGACAGCGAAGCTACTGATCCCGCCACTTCTGTTCCTGAGTCTGCTGCAGGTCCCCAATTCAACTATCATGTTGAGCACAGGCCTCAGGTCCAGAAGCCAATCCCAAGACTGCCAAGGTTTCCAGGTCCTGCATCAGCACCTGGCTCCTTCAACATCAATGGCTTCAGGGCAGACAACACGTTCTTCAATAACTCCAGGAACCCCTACTCAAGGGAAAGTATATCATTTGATCGGTTCTGGAGCTATCCTCAGCGAAGCTATTACTCTTGCATTCTGTACAACCAAGGTCGCATCTTCCCACACAAGCGCCTTGACCTTGAAGCTATAGCTGGTCTGCCCTGTCTGGAAGAAGCTTCAGATTGCTTCAAGGAAGTTGGACTGCTGCCGTTCATTACTGACGAAGAGCATTGGAATGAAGAGCTGCTGCTTCAATTCTATGCCACACTTCACATCAGAGGGTACAGCAGAGATCCGAAGACTTGGGTCCTGGAGTGGATGACTGGCAACGTTCATCATGAAGCCAATGCATTTGACATCATTGAGCTCACTGGCTTGCCCACTCCTGGCGATCTCTTTGAGCAAGGCTGTCAGCTGCATGCTGAAGCTATTGAGAGCATCTTTCAGCGGCCAGAACCTGATATGAGTCAGATGCTCAGCATGATGAAGCCATTGCCCCAAGATGCTGCTTATCCCACAGAGTTCTTTGTTAAAGACCTTGAGTACCTGCCAAGAACCATCTATCACATCATCAGGCGAACTCTCTGGCCTATCAAAGGGCACTCTCCAAATGCCAAGCTTCAGGGTGCAATGAAGACTTTGGTCTTCTATATACTTCATGGCAAATGCTTCAATGCACAGGACTTCTTCATACGCCAACTTGCTGCATCAGGCATTGATTTGTTTGGTTTGAAGTTCTACGCCCCTTGGGTCATGCGGCTGATCAAGCTACACTCCGCCATCTCGTATCAGCCCTCAGCCCGCAACCATCGGATCTTCTTGCCTGACATGGACATGTCTACTGAAGCCATATATTCTGAGCCTGCCAAGCAACCTCTAAGTCTTCAGAATGCAGAATATCAGAGTTTTACTCAGAATGTTGAAGGCGTTGAAGCAGTTTGTCGGGTGTATCCTTTGGCTGGCACTACACGTGCACCACACCCTGCTTCCACTGAAGCCACTGACAGTGCCACTGCTCCAAGACCCAAGAAGCGCGCTCGTGTTCTCAACGTCCGAGAGCTTCTTGTAGCTCTACATCAGAAACAGGATAGGCATCATGACTGGCTGAAGCTTCAGATGAAAAGCCTCTTGGTGGATGTTAATCGCACTCGAAATCTTGCCACCAAGAATGCTTTCGTTGCCCATGAAACCTGTCGCCGCACATGGAAAGGGCTCACGATGATGTGTTCTGAAGCCGATCTTCAAGAGGATGGCTTCACTGAGAGATTCAAGTTTGACTCCACACCTCCTCGAAGGGTTGTGCTGCTCGGAACTCCATCCCTTGAAGACTCTGAGTACTCTTCCTCTGCTGCCACAGTGACTGCCAGAATTATTAAGGAAGAAGACGATGCTACTTCACCGCCACCTCCTTCAGCACCTCCAAGCTCTTCTGCACCGCCAAACAACACCAACAACCCTGCTACTTGACCTACTCCTCATGAGAACGAGTAGAGGCTCTATGTCTTCAAACCTTTTTGGTCATTACTGACAAAAGGGGGAGAAGCATATGAGATTGATAGTCTTCAAGCGGGTCCATATGGGCGGGTGCTTTATATTTTGCTTCGTGCTTACAACTCTTGTTTTTGCTACATTTGGTTCTTATGAGTTGTAACACTTAAACTAGATGGTCGTCTGCTACTTATTTGCCACCTTGTTTTGCGAAGATAAATTCCGCATGTGCGACGATAAATTCCGCACTTAGCTCATTCTGCAGACGTCCATTTTCCATTATGCATGTCATTATCTTCATATACTTTCACATGCATAGTGGATTGTCATCATAAGTTGAAGTGGATCTCCACAAGTACAACCTGCCATGTGCATTTGCATTCCAAAAGCAAATTAACTTATATGCACATCTTCAGGGGGAGCCCTTGCAACTTATGAAGACAATTCCTTATCCTTTACAATTTCACAGATTATATTCCCCGTTGAAAACTTCAACTAGTTTGTCATCAATCACCAAAAAGGGGGAGATTGTAAGTGCATCTAGTGCCACCCCTAGTTGGTTTTGGAGTACTGACGACAAACCTAGTTGAGGGACTAATGTGTTTGTGAGAATTGCAGGATAACACAGGTAGAAGTCCCTCATTGATTCGGTTTTACTACCAGAGATGACCCCTAAAAATGTATGAAGACATTGAAGTCAAAGGTGGTATATGAAGATATTCACATTGAAGACTATGATAAGAGAAGACACTATATGAAGCCTATGGAGCTCGAAGACTTAGATCTTTCATAGTTCTTTTTCTTTTGTGTTGAGTCATAGGAACCACCGTACTGTTAAGTGGGGTCCAAGAGAACCAGTCAGAATGACTGAAGTGATGCCTAAACCAAAAACCTATGTCTTCGAGTGAAGACTATGAGAGCGAATCTTGTCCAGAGTCGGACAAGTCATCTTTGCTTGTAGCCCAAGTAAAGTTGCCGTGTGAGTTTGAAATCTGACCGTTGGAACACGTGTCAGTTCCTTAGTGACCCAGGGTCATTTCGGACAAATCAGGTCAGGTTGCCAAGTGGCTATAAATAGCCCACCCCCTACAACCATAAACGGTTGACTGCTCAGATTGAAAGTACGGCTTTTGTTGTTTGAGAGCAACCCACCTTGAAGCCTTTGAGAGAGAATTCCTTGCAAGGATAAATCCCTAACCACCAGAGCCAGAGAGAATTGGGCATCACTTAAGTCTTCTTGTCTGTGTGATCTGAAGACTTATTACACTTGAGGACTGTGCATCCTCCAGCCGGTTAGGCGTCGCGTTCTAAGCATCCAAGAGACATTGTGGATTGCCGGTGAACAAAGTCTGTGAAGGTTTGGGAGTCTACCTTGAAGACTTACCAGAGTGATTGGGCGAGTTCTATGTGACCTTAGCTCAAGGAGAATACGGTGAGGACTAGGTGTCCTGAGCTGCGTGTTCAGGACTGGGTGTCCGGGACTGTGTGTCCTAAGGTTTAAATACCTAGCCGCTCCAACCAGACGTACAGTTGTCACAGCAACTGGAACTGGTTCAACAAATCATTGTCTTCAATGAGTCACTGGTTTCATCTTCACTTCACTTTACTTACTGTTACTCCTTGTGAAGTCATTGTATGTTTGCACTATCATTTGTCTTCACTGAGTGACTGCGTGTTCTGTTTGGCTTCACAATATCTTCCTACCTGATCCTTACTACCTGATCCTTACTACACCGATCAAAACCTAAACGGTTTCCCACTTAGGAGTGTATTACTACTCGGTTATAAATACTACTATTCCAAGATGACTGCACATTCCTCCTCAACTCCTCATCCACAAAAACAAAGTCATTCATCATTGCTCCCTTTGCGTCTGCCATGGCCAGCGTGAGTTCTCGATCAAGAGATTGCCACCAGGGAGATGCGAGCATGGAAGCGGAAGCACGAGAGATGTCCCGCCTCGCCGCGAACACAACTGGCATGTCCCGCTGTGCGGCCGTAGCAGCACAGAGGTCCCGCCGCGTCGTCGAAGCAGCACATAGGTCCCACCGTGCTATTGATGTAGCAGAATGGTCCGGCCGCACCACAGAAGCAGAAGAGATGTCCCGCCGTGCCGTGAATGCAGCAGAGATGTCCTCCCGTGCCGCGGAAACCTGGGAAAATGTATCGCGGGCAGGCGAGGATTCTTACAGGCGCATTCATGCGATCGTCCATAGCCAGATGGATCAGATCTCCGGCTGAGCGAGGTTATGGGACGACATGAAAGCCTATTTTGAAGTGGCTACCGGCGTCATCCGACAACTAAATGAGAGCAATGCGAAGCTCTGGGCCGAGCGCGACCTGCTGAGGGCTGATACGTCTCCATCGTATCGACTTTTCCAAACACTTTTGACCTTGTTTTGGACTCTAACTTGCATGATTTGAATGGAACTAACCCGGACTGACACTGTTTTCAGCAGAATTGCCATGGTGTTATTTTTGTGCAGAAATAAAAGTTCTCGAAATGACCTGAAACTTCATGGAGAATATTTTTGGAATATATAAAAAATATTGGGAAAGAATCAACATCAGGGGCCCACACCCTGTCCACGAGGGTGGGGGCACGCCCCCTATCTCGTGGGCCCCCTGAGGCTCCACCGACCTCAACTCTGACTCTATATATTCAAGTTCGGGAGAAAAAAATCAGGGAGAAGGATTCATCGCGTTTTACAATACGGAGCCGCCACCAAGCCCTAATCTCTCTCGGGAGGCCTGATCTGGAGTCCGTTCGGGGCTCCGGAGAGGGGAATCAGTCGCCATCGTCATCATCAACCTTCCTCCATCACCAATTTCATGATGCTCACCGCCGTGCATGAGTAATTCCATCATAGGCTTGCTGGACGGTGATGGGTTGGATGAGATTTATCATGTAATCGAGTTAGTTTTGTTAGGGTTTGATCCCTAGTATCCATTATGTTCTGAGATTAATGTTGCTATGACTTTGCTATGCTTAATGCTTGTCACTAGGGCTCGAGTGCCATGATTTCAGATCTGAACCTATTATGTTTCCATGAATATATGTGAGTTCTTGATTGTATCTTGCAAGTCTATAGTCACCTATTATGTGTTATGATCCGTTAACCCCAAAGTGATAATAATCGGGATACTTACCGGTGATGACCGTAGTTTGAGGAGTTCATGTATTCAGTAAGTGTTAATGCTTTGTTCTGGTACTATATTAAAAGGAGGCCTTAATATCCCTTAGTTTCTGATAGGACCCCGTTGCCACGGGAGGGTAGGACAAAAGATGTCATGTAAGTTCTTTTCCATAAGCACGTATGACTATATTCAGAATACATGTCTACATTACATTGATGAACTGGAGCTAGTTCTGTGTCACCCTATGTTATAACTGTTGCATGAGGAATCGCACCCGACATAATTATCCATTACCTACGATCCTTTCACATATTGATCTTTGCTTAGTCACGTTTCCGTTGCCACTGTTACAATCACTACAAAACTTCTACTGTTACCTTTGCCACCATTACCGTTACTTCCATATTACTTTGCTACTCAATACTTTGCTGTAGATATTAAGTCTTTCAGGTGCGGTTGATTTGACAATCAACTATTAATACTTGAGAATATTCTTTGGCTCCCCTTGTGTCAAATCAATAAATTTGGGTTGAATACTCTACCCTCAAAAACTGCTGTGATCCCCTATACTTGTGGGTTATCAAGGGTGAAGATCGTTGGGAGTGCGGAGCAGCAAGAGGACACCACTGCCTTGTTGAAGAGGACTGGTGTCATTGTCGAGAAACTTATGGACAAGAATGCCATGCTGCGCATTGAGCGCAGAAGGCTGGTGGAGGAATCTGTGCATGCTCTCAAGCAGCATCTTTAGGATAAGAAAGAGCTCATCGCCGCTCACCGCGGAGACTAGTTCCCGCGGCCTGCAGCAACATAGAGATCAGCAAGGCAGATCGTTGTCTTCCTTCTTCTTTTGCCCTTGTCTATTTTGGGCATTGTCGCATGTGGCTTTTTTTAATTATGTTCCTAAATATGTAAGACAATTATTATCCACTATCATCGTCCTTATATTCATCAGGGTTGCTATAAGTCGCAGTCGATGCTATATCAGTCCGTTAGATCTTACATCAAGATTTGTGCAAAACTTTCTTTTCAGATTTTCATTTTTCTCTCTTAAATCTCAGTCCAGTGAGACACATAGCCATGCCGTAGAATAGGGGCTCAGGCGCCATTAATGGAGACGTTGGGAGGGAGGTGCGCGACGGGTAGCGGTCAAAGGGATCTCCTCCCGATGAGCACGCGCAAGGGTCTGATCGCATGCCTCCTGTACTCAAATAGTTACCCCGCACGACACCTCCTAGCCAATAAAAAAGGGGACGCGTGGCAGCACGTAAATGGTAAGTAGAATGCCCACGGTTTCAATAATATTTGTGTTTCCGATTTGTAACGTGACAACACTTGTTCCAAAATGACTTTCTTGATTGTTAATGTGTGCGCCTTCGCAAACGGAAAGGAAAATTACAACAGCATGTTGGTGCCATGTCATGACACCATGCCAAGTTTCATGATTTTCACGCGTGTTTTGGATTTACAAGAATTAAAAAACCAAGTTTCTCAATCTTTCTGGCCGAGCCACGACGCCCAGATGTTTGAATTTCATTCCCATTTCCTGCATGGGACCTATAAATTCACCCAAGGACACACATGTGATTTTTCAAACAACTTTGGTGCACTGGAGAATGTGCTTGTAGTTCAAATTTGAATTATGCACATTAAATGCGCAGAAACTCAATTAATGTATAAAAAAGGCCAAACGAACCCGGAATAATTCCAAAATTTAGCATGATACTTCTATTTGGTCTAATCTGCATGTGTAAAAAAATTAAGGCGAGAGAAGGTAGTGTACGTATCTTGTTTCGCACACGGAGGTGACACGTTCCCTCTCGGAACCATGAGCCTTCTTGAGGGAAGCTCCGGTTTGCAAGAAGCTTACACCAAAGCTTGTCCCAATTCGGCCAAAAAATTACCGCAGCATGTTGGTGCCATGTCATGACACCATGCCAATTTTCATGATTTTCAGGCGTCTTTTGGATTTACAGGAATTAAAAAACCAAGTTTCTCAATCTATCCGGCCGAGCCACGACACCCAGATGTTTGAATTTCATTCTCATTTCTTTCATGGGACCTATAAATTCACCCAAGGACACACATGTGATTTTTCGACCAACTTTGGTGCATTGGACATGTGCTTGTAGTTCAAATTTCAATTATGCACATTAAATGCGCAGAAACTCAATTAATGTATAAAAAAGGCCAACCGAACCCAGAATAATTCCAAAACTTAGCATGATACTTCTATTTGGTCTAATCTGTCTGTGTAAAAAAAATTAAGGCGGGAGAAGGCAGTGTACGTATGTCGTTTCGCACACAAAGGTGACACGTTCCCTCTCGGAACCACGAGCCTTCTTGAGGGAAGCTCCGGTTTGCAAGAAGCTTACACCAGAGCTTGTCCCAGTTCGGCCTAAAAAATTACCGCAGCATGTAGGTGCCATGTCATGAGACCATGCCAAGTTTCATGATTTTCAAGCGTGTTTTGGATTTACAGGAATTAAAAAAACAAGTTTCTCAATCTTTCTGGCCGAGCCACGATGCCCAGATGTTTGAAATTCATTCTCATTTCTTGTATGGGACCTATAAATTCACCCAAAGACACACATGTGATTTTTCAACCAACTTTGGTGCACTGGAGCATGTGCTTGTAGTTCAAATTTGAATTATGCACATTAAAAATGCAGAAACTCAATTAATGTATAAAAAAGGCCAAAGAAACCCGGAATAATTCCAAAATTTAGCACGATACTTCTATTTGGTATAATCTGCCTGTGTAAAAAAATTAAGGCGGGAGAAGGCAGTGTATGTATCTTGTTTCGCACATGGAGGTGACACATTCTCTCTCGAAACCATGAGCCGTCTTGAGGGAAGCTCCGGTTTGCAAGAAGCTTACACCAAAGCTTGTCCCAATTCGGCCAAAAAAATTACCGTAGCATGTTGGTTCCATGTCATGACACCATACCAAATTTCATGATTTTCAGGCATGTTTTGGATTTACAGGAATTAAAAAACCAAGTTTCTCAATCTTTCCGGCCGAGCCACGACGCCCAGATGTTTGAATTTCAGTCCCATTTCTTGCATGAGATCTATAAATACACCCAAGGACACACATGTGATTTTTCAACCAACTTTGGTGCACTGAAGCACGTGCTTGTAGTTCAAATTTGAATTATGCACATTAAATGCGTAGAAACTCAATTAATGTATAAAAAAGGCCAAACGAACCCGGAATAATTCCAAAATTTAGCATGATACTTCTATTTGGTCTAATATGCCTATGTAAAAAAATTAAGGCGGGAGAAGGCAGTGTACGTATCTCGTTTCACACACAAAGGTGACACGTTTCCTCTCGGAACCACGAGCCTTCTTGAGGGAAGCTCCAGTTTGCAAGAAGCTTACACCAAAGCTTGTCCCAATTCGGCCAAAAAATTTACCTTAGAATATTGGTGCCATGTCATGACACTATGCCATGTTTCATGATTTTCAGGCGTGTTTTGGATTTACATGAATTAAAAAAACCAAATTTCTCAATCTTTCCGTCCAAGCCACGACGCCCAGATGTTTGAATTTCATTCCCATTTCTTGCATGGGACCTATAAATACACCCAAGGACACACTTGTGATTTTTCAACCAACTTTGGCGCACTGGAGCATGTGGTTGTAGTTCAAATTTGAATTATGCACATTAAATGCGCAGAAGCTCAATTAATGCATAAAAAGGCCAAACGGACCTGGAATAATTCTAAAATTCAGCCCGATATTTCTATTTGGTCTAATCTACCTGTGTAAAAAAATTAAGGCGGGACAAAGCAATGTATGTATCTCGTTTCGCACACAGAGGTGACACGTTCCCTCTCGAAACCACGAGCCTTCTTGAGGGAAGCTATGGTTTGCAAGAAGCTTACACCAAAGCTTGTCCCAATTCGGCCAAAAAACTTACCGCGGCATGTTGGTGCCATGTCATGACACCATGCCAAGTTTCATGATTTTCAGGCATGTTTTGGATTTACAGGAATTTAAAAACCAAGTTTCTCTATCTTTCCGGCCGACCCACGACGCCCAGATGTTTGAATTTCATTCCCATTTCTTGCATGGGACCTATAAATTCACCCAAAGACACACATGTGATTTTTCAACAAACTTTCGTGCATTGGAGCATGTGCTTGTAGTTCAAATTTGAATTATGCACATTAAATGCCCAGAAACTCAATTAATGCATAAAAATGCCAAACGAACTTGGAATAATTCCAAATTTAAACACAACACTCATGTACTAGTTGCATGTTCACTGTACGTAAATGTTCTAGCAATTCAAACACCATCCTTTCCCTCCGTAACACCACTTTGTCTTTCAAAACATAATGAAAAAATTAGGTATACCGCAAACAGTTTACTAGAAAGAATCGTGTGGGATGCGATATAAAATATCGTTGTGCACCATCATATCTGGATTATGCAGGAAGCTTCGTCGTCTACAGTCCACCGCCCTGCTTGAACCACACTTGCGCGCCAGTTTCTCGCGGCACCGAGCGAATTTTTTTTGCCACCGCAGAAATATCTATCTCCCCGCCCCCTCCCTCCTACCAAAAGCCACATTTCCATTGTTCCTCCTTGCTTTACAAGTTCAAACCATCACTGCTACTTACTGGCAGCTCAGCCTCCTCGCCAGCGACCCTTCTTCTTGCAGCGCCGCCTCCTCGCTGGCTACCCTTCTTCTTGCAGCGCCGCCTCCACGCCGGTGACCCTTCTTCTTGCAGCGGTGCCTCCTCGCCGGCGACCCTTCTTCTTTCTGCACAGCCTCCTCGCCGCCAACCCTTCTTCTTGTTGCGCAGCCTTGTCGATATGGTTAGGTAATTCACACCCCACCCACACCATCCTCCTCCTTTCCCATCCCACATGCCCCGACCGACGGTGCGACACCTTCCACCGAAATCACTGGGCCCCCTCCTCCAATTAAGCGCCGCTCATAGCCATTTTGCACGCAGTATAACGTGGATCTCGGTAGCATGCGGTCGCACACGTGCACGAGGTCGCTATGGCTGCCATGTGTGTCGATCACCAGATCTTGGAGGATCACCTCATATTCGAGGCCACCGTCGACACTGCCACACGGTTGTCTACTTTAAAATACAGTTCATGATGTTTTCTCGAGGCCACCACCAGTGCCTTCTAGTGATTTATCCTCTGTAATGTTAATATGCAATCTGATGTTCAGTTAACAGTTTGGTCCTCTGAAATGTAATGTTCCATTAACACTTTGGTCCAACAATTGCTACATTTCATAGTACTGTTCTCAAGCCTTCTTTGTCTTGTCAACTGTCTTATCTTCTAGTACATGTTTCTATTCTGCAATGTCGTGCTCAGTTAACTATTTTGGTTCATTTGGTCTGCTATCCATTTGACTATTTGGTTCAGTTCTACAATTTGATTTTAATTTGTTGTGGGTACAATTTTGTATTGTTATGCATGTGACACCAATCGAATTTGGTTGTACTCAATACATATTCTACTGATAGTATGTCAACTCTTAGTTAACCTGATCAAGATCTTCCTTATGTGTGTTGTAGGGAAACAATGGGAGACACTACGATTTACCATCGAGGTTTGTTCAAGCAGGGTCCTTTGGCTAATAGCACATTATTGTGCAGTTGCAGGAATCATTCTAATATTTAGGTTTCTTACAATTTGGTCTTGCACATGTAGGTCCTGATGTCAGAGGCTTAGACCCATTGTTCGACCCATTTTGCATATGGGGAAATGAGATGTCCATGAATATCAGTCAAGTCAAGAAACTCAGAAAGATTGTTAGGATGAAGAAACTTGCGACAAATAACAGCAAGATCTTTGTTTTCACAATGAAGAAGACATCAGTCAACTATAAGATGGTACCAACTCTTTTACCTTTTTTACCCCTTGTGCCATTTCAAAATTTACAACAACGATTTATGCATAGCTTTGTTTTCAGTACTTTTCAAAGCAGTTCACCAATGATTACCTCTCAAACCACCTGCATGGTTAAGAGGAGAGGAAGGTATTCATTCAACACCCAGGGTACAATATTGAAGTCTTGCTGAAGAGGACGAAGGTTGGGCGGGCAATTATCCATAGCCACTGGCCTAAAGTTGCAAGGACATTCAACATCACCGAAGGGTCAATATTTTCCTTCCGCTTTTGCAGTTTCCCAGATGAGATTCATCTGTCTATTTACCGTGTATGATGCTACTTTCCAAAGGTTTTTGATGCTGCATGTGAAACTTGGTGCTATTGTGTAATGGCGTAACTGAGTGCCTAAGCTATCTGATGTAATTCGATTACGAAATCCTGGTTGCTTTTATACGGATATGAAATATCTGGCGTGTTTTATAAGAAATATCAGTTTGATTAGTACATGGATTATCAATAATAGGCTAATTACCCTGCTTATTGGGGCTTTCTATTGTAGACAGTTACTCAAATAGCACCGTGGGTGATGAACTCAAACAAGCCGCACGGTTTCTAGAAAGCAGGCGTGTTCGATCAACTAACAACCACACACGGCTTCCGGCAGCGAACTATTTGCGTTAGGCCACCTTGCACAAACGTTTCCACACAAAGAACTATGTGTGATATACATACCTACAGAAATGTTTTTCTAGGATTCACCGTGTGGGATGTACATACATACGGAAATGATTTTCTAGGATTCACCGTGTGGGATGTACATACCTACGAAAATGATTTTCTGGGATTCACCATGTGGGATGTACATACCTACGGAAATGTTTTTCTCGGATTACCGTGTGGGATGTACATACCTATGGAAATGATTGGGTTTCGATGCCTTGCCCGATCGCACACGGCCCCAGCCTGTGTCCCAAGAGGGCCTATCCCCGACGATTTCTGGGTCATGTGGGAAGGACCCCCTTATCGCCCACACTCACTTGGCGACGGTTCCAAATGCTGTTGCGGAAAGGGGTTAAAAACCGTTTGTATAGCATGTCCTTGTACCAGTGTTGGCTCCAATATTTCTTATATATTCCATAAAAAATCTTCATGAAGTTTCAACTCATTTCGAGTTGTGCAGAATAGGTAGCCTGACGTAGCCTTTTCAGGTCCAGAATTTCCAGCTGCCGGTATTCTCCCTCATTGTGTGTACCTTGCATATAATGAGAGAAAGAGCATTAGAATTACTCCAAAAAGCATTATTATGGATAAAATCAAATATAAATAACAGTAGGAAAACATGATGCAAAATGGACGTATCAACTCCCCCAAGCTTAGACCTCGCTTGTCCTCAAGCGAAAAACCGAAATCGAAAAACATGTGAAAGTGCAACTAATCCCCGGGTGGTTTTGGTAATTCATAACAACATATAGCTCATTGAACTAATATCCATTCAAGTTGATTATTTCAGAAAGTTCAATGATTGGCATGGCATGGACTAGAGATGTGGACCCCTCAAAATGCAAGGACAAATATTGGCAAAAGCTCAAGACTCTTCATTTCTATTTTAGTGATCCAAGATCACATTGAGTCCATAGGAAAAGCCAATACTATTAAAAGGGGATGAGGTGTTGCTTAATGGTCTACTTGCTCAAAATGCTTAGTGATATGCTCCAAAGCCCTCAACCACATTCTTAATTCCAAATATGTCCTAAACCTAAAGTCAAACTCGGCCTCACCAATTTGATCCATCCGGCGCCACCGAGTTCCTTTGACATAACCATAGCCAGAAACCCTAATCAGTTCGGTCTCACAGATAGGGATTTCGGTCTCGCTGAGATGGGATTGCAAACTCTCTGTTTCCCTTCGTAACGTTTCCCACCGAGTTCGCAATGCAAACTCTTTGTTTCCCCTTCGTAATGTTTCGGTATCACCAAAAGGAGCGATCGGTCCCACAGAGTTTGCCTGACCAACTCTCTGTTTGTTCATTGTTGAAATCGGTCTCACCGGGTTCATGCAATCGGTCACACCGAGTTGATATTTTGTCCTAACCCTAGCTCATCGGTCCCACCGAGTTGATCATGTCGGTCCCACCGAGAATCCTAGCGTTCACATTTTGTACTGAATCGGTCTCACCAAGTTCACCTATTCGGTCTGACCCAGTTGGGTCAAATGTGTGTAACTGTTAGATTTTGTGTGGAGGCTATATATACCCCTCCACCCCTTCTCTATTCAAGAGAGAGCCATCAAAATGTGCCTACACTTCCACTACTCATTTTCTGAGAGAGAACCACCTACTCATGTGTTGAGACCAAGACGTTCCAATCCAACCACAAGAATCTTGATCTCTAGCCTTCCCCAAGTTGCTTTCCACTCAAATCATCTTTCCACCATAGCCAAATCTGTGAGAGATAGTTGAGTGTTGGGGAGACTATCATTTGAAGCACAAGAGCAAGGAGTTCATCATCAACACACTATCTATTACCTTTTGGACAGTGGTATCTCCTAGATTGGTTAGGTGTCACTTGGGAGCCTCCGTCAAGATTGTGGAGTTGAACCAAGGAGTTTGTAAGGGCAAGGAGATCGCCTACTTCGTGAAGATGGACCCAAGTGAGACAAGTCCTTCGTGGGTGTTGGCCATGGTGGGATAGACAAGGTTGCTTCTCTGTGGACCCTTCGTGGGTGGAGCCCTTCGTGGACTCGCGCAACTGTTACCCTTCGTGGGTTGAAGTCTCCATCAACATGGATGTACGATAGCACCACCTATCGGAACCACGCCAAAAATCTCCGTGTCTACATTGCATTTGCCTTTACAAACCCCTCCCTTTACCTTCATATGCAATGTTTTACATTCCACTACTACACTCTTAGAATTGCGTGTGTAGGTTGATTGCTTGACTTGTGCTAAGTTGCTAAAATCTGCCAAGACTTAAAATTGGGAAAAGATAGATTTTTATTTGGTCAAGTAGTCTAATCACCCCCCCCCTCTAGACCTACTTTAGATCCTACAACATGTCCAGATGCTTGGAGAGAGAGGTGTCAATAAAAACAAAATACGAACATAGAGGCATCATGTATATTATTATAACAGCAATAAACGTTAACATAAAAACTTTTATCATAGAACTTTCATCATAGACTTCTCATGAGTAAGTAACAATTCATCACAACATCGAAGTATAAAGCATAAACTCTATTGGGAACCAAGAAACTATGTTCTCAGTCAACTTTGCAACTATAATTCATCATCTTTTCAGGAAGGGTCACGTGTCGGAGCCTTTTTGGCAAGTCCACATACTCAACCATCATATAGTCTTCTATGGTTGCTAACACTTACCGCATACACATGAGCAAAACGTTTCAACTAGACACATAGAAAGATAGGGGCTTATAATTTCGCCTCCCAACGTATTCACCTCAAGGGTGATGTCAACAATAATAGCTCATGCCACCCATATCCAACTGGATATATGTGCCTAGATCTTTCCTCACCACATGATGCTTGCCAAAAGAGAAAATAAAAAGGAATAGAGAGAAATACTTTGACTCCTACATAAAAGTAAATACATGAAAGTAAAAGATACACAACTGCAAGATGCTGCTAACGCGACACTACGATCAGAGACCCTTCGAGAAACTATGTGCAATGCAATAGTCCAAAACAGTGGTGTATGAAAACCGTCAAAAAAGGTGCAAAACGTTTGCGATGGAGGATGCATCAAACACGATTTAGATTTTAGTTGTGTGTGCGATGCAGGGCATACAGTTCAGTTCAATTAACTATTTGTGATGAGGAGGAACAAAAGAAACGGGCAACCAGATGAAGGCGTGTGCGATACACAACATACGGGTCACTCGGATGAACTGTTTGTGATTAGGCAAAACAAAAGAAATGGGCAGCCAGATGAAGGTGTGTGCGATATACAGCATACGGTTCACTCGGACGAACTATTTGTGATTAGGCAACACAAAAGAAACGGTCAGCCAGATCAAGGTGTGTGTGATGGGATTGTATACAGGACAACAACATACACACACACACACACTTATATGGACATGCTTGCATAACCAAATTAAACATCCACTTACATAGGTGGCTACTAGAACCATGGCATTTGCACACACCAAAGTAAACTATTACATGCATAATTACATACGTGGCTACTACACACATGACATTTCCACACACCAACAATAAAGTAAACTATATATTACATGCATGATTAACTAGCATAAACAATCATCTGATCATCATCTATTTCTTGTGACGCTTGCTCTACTTGTGGCTCGATCCAGGCTCGGTGATTTTGGTAACGAGGTACTTCCTCATATCAACGATCCTCCTGTGCATCTCGTAGCATGTGTACAAGCTCTTGGCCGCGAACCCGAGGTGAGGTTCATCCAGTTGCCGCATCCAAGCCCCGTGCCAGGATACGGGACTTGTTCTCTGGGCATCCTGCTTCATCTTTTCATAGTAGGGGTCGATGATGGATGAGGCGAGTTTGACTAGGGAGTCCTTCGTGCTGCCCCAGACCCTGTAGTGGTCATGGATTTCGACAAGGTTCTTGCAGGCCAAGCCCGTAACACTGAGCGCTTTTACACCGTCGGTGGTTTCCACTGTGGCGAACTTGTAGTCAATGTTGTTGACAAACCTGTTGAAATGGTCGCAAGGCTCTGTGGCCATGCAGTAGTGGTAGATGTGGACATGATGGCGCACGCACAACTGGGCGACGGCAACCTTCTGATCTATGCCGGGACGATCGGAGGTGTACTAGAGGTCGATGTCGACCACCATGTACTTGTCTCCAGCAAGCAACTGCTCAATGCTGTTGATGTAGTCGTCCACCACGGCCAGGTCGATGGTGTACACCACCGAGAGATCTGTATCCCTCGCGTGGGTCTCCACTCTATGCTTGCCAAACTCCATTGGAGTGCCGCCGGACATCTCCTCTCTATGTGTCGTCGTGGGTGTGCTTGTTGTGTTGTGGGGCGCGATCGAAAGGTTGAAGAGACTAAGGTTATAATGGCCATGGGAATTAAAGGGGAAGCTGGGCGGCCAAGAATATCGGCAGGCCTGATGGCAATTCTAATTTGCAGTGCATAACTCCATCATGCTGCACATAACTGCATCGCGTGGAAACGTGCGCGGCGCAACCGCATGCATATGGGGCCCCCGACGTGATCGTGTGCACGCCCAATCGCTAGCAGAGCGCGCGTGGAGGGACTCGAGCAGAGCGCTCTATGGCCGCCTCAACGGCAATCAACCATCTCTATCTGTATTCTTATAAAATACCGAGTTGGTGATGATGGTGTGCCTGCCATTGTGTAATATAGACCATCCGATCTATATCTGATGGTTAGAAAGCAAACTATGACAATTTTGCAAAAAGATACCCACACCTCTCTCCACACTTGCCGATAAGGACTTCTCTCATTCATCATTTTCTCTCACAAGATAAACTACTCATACAAATGTATCTTGATGTTCCGTGCAACGCACGGGCATCTTGCTAGCATATATATGCATATAGCAGTTGAACGCACAAGAAAAGCTGTCCACAAGCCGAGCGCACCGACGGACGCGAGCAGAGCGCGCCAACGGACGCGACAGAGTGTGCCGCGGGGCCTAACAGCGAGCACAGCACACCGCGGCACCTAACAGCGAGCAGACCTTGCCGAGGGACGCGAGCAGAGGACGGTACAGTGATACGTGGCAAATAAGACGAACTGTGCGAACGGTGTCGGAGACATCAAGCACGAATCAGATTAGAGTTGCGTGTGCGATACGTGGCATATAGTTGATCCATCCGAGCTGTTTGTGATGGAATAAGCCATTTGTGTTGCAGGAAAACGCTTGCTCGTATATAATCTTAAATTTAACCAAAACAGTGTTAATGCATGTTACAAAAATTGTATAGCTGGAAACTATGTTCAAATAAGACTCCAACGATATAACCTTTGGCGACATGCATTCGTATTTTATTAGTTAAATCCTACTTATAAACCAGGACGGGGGTATAGTAGGTAATTAAATCGCAAACGTTTTTTATTAAACGTGTCCTCTCGCACGTCTTGTCACCCCGCTGCCGTAGACGGCTTATAGCGCAAGCTTGCGTAGCACGCGGGGGCGTTCTGTTGGCCAAACGGTGGCGCCAATGAATCGTCAGTGAGCCCATTCCCGCACAACCTCGCAGGTTTCCGTGCAAGCTTCCCGCCCGATTCGATGAAATCCCCCAAAATTGCAATGCTTACCAGCCTGCTATAAAAACTCTCACAGCCGGTGAGTCCCGCGACACATTTTCCCCTCCCTCCCTATAGCTTATCTCGTCTGCTTCTCCCACAATCGCCAATGGCATAGGTCCTTCGTCGTCGCCTAGCCACTCTGCCGTCATCAGAGGATAGCCCTAGCTGGGAGGCTACACCGCGGCGGCGGCGCAGTCCCCAGCGTAGTGTAGTGCGCATGGCGTCCCTGTTGGGTGTGCACGGAACACCCACCACATGCTCCGCCGCCGCTTCCCATCGGCAGCTATTGTCGGCCGCCGTTGCCACAACACCATTGTCGAAAGCCAGGGCCATCTCCCGCTCTGCCGTCGTGGCCCAAAGGCGGGAGGTGGCCGTCGTGGCCGCCACCCCACTGCCGGCCACCGTGACCATCACCCGCTCCACCACTGTGGCCCGAAGGCGGGAGGTAGTGGTCGTGGCCGCCACCCCATCATCGGCCGCCGTGGCCGCCAGCCCACCATCGATCGCCGTGATTATCACCCACTCCGCCGCCGTGTCCCGAAGGCGGGAGGCGGAGGTGAAGGCCCGCACGTGCGTCAGCGACCTTGCGCGCTACATCGAGTTCCTGCGTGAGGACGAGGAGCGCCTTGTCGAGCATGCAAAGAGCCTTACCGCAGCCATGGCCACAGAACATGCCGACGCAGAGGCGAGGAATCAGGATATCTACGAGCAGTCCGGCCGCTTCGAGAGGGATTGTCTGGAGCGGCAGTGGGCGTTCGAGCTGGCTAGCATGGCTGAACATGCAACACCAGCAGGCACCGTATTGCATTTGTCCTGCTTGTCAGTAGGCTCCTCCTCCTCCTCTGCCTCTTACTGAGGGGGTGAGCACGCTCGGCAGAGGAGAAGCTGCTGGAAGTAGCACAAAGCCCCTCCGTGGTAGTAGTAGTATTTAGGGGCAATTTTGTTCAGTTCATCTGATTATAGATGTGTGGTCAAACTGTACAACGTACTTAAAATTTGCTACTATATATAGTTGAACTAGCTATTTCAATACGTGGTTGGCAACAATTGGGGAGAAGTTTTGTCAGTTCAACTATCGATTTGAACTGTTTGTATAAATTAAGAATGACTGCTTAATCTATGAATGAAATCTATGCTTAATTACTGAATTTTAGTTGCAAAAATTAGATAGTGCTAATGATTTCTAGCTGCATATTTTGACAAATCGCAGTGTTACAAGGATTGACAAATGGCAACGTTACTAGATCTACAAATGTAAATCTTTTCAGTTTGACAAATGGCAACATACCCAATAATTGTTTGTACGTGGTTGCACACGGGTCATCCAAAACAACCGTTTGCGTTGAAGGGGTGCACAAATCCTACATTACTCTCACTTTGCATACGGGTGTTCTATCTAAAACGTTTGCGATCAAGAGCTGCACAAATCCTGCTCGGCACATTTTCCATTGTCTTCCTGGGGAAGCTATCGTTTTGCATACGGGTGTTCTAACTAAAACGTTTGCGATGAGTGTTTTATATTTAAAAACCGAATTAAACCTGGGGAAGCTGACAATTTTTTTACCATGGCATGTTGATGCCGCTCCATGATAGCATGCCAAGTTTCATGAATTTCAGACAAGTTTTGGATTTACTAGAATTAAAAAACAAGGTATCTCAATGTTTGCGGCCGAGTGACGGTGGTAGGGTGTTTGAAATTCATTCCCATTTCTTGCATGGGACCTAAGCATGCACCCAAGGATACATATTTGATTTTTCAACCAGTTTATATGCACTGGAGAATGTGCATGTAGTTCAAATTTGAATTATGCACATAAAATGCCTGGAAAACCCAGTTAATGTATAAAAATGTCCAAACGAACCCCGAAAAATTCCAAAATTGAACACAACACTCCTGTTGTTCTATGTTGACACTCGAAATTTTTTGAAAGCAATAAGAGTCAAGGGATAACGTTTCGTCCCCAAAGGTGGCACGTTCCCTACCGAAACCATCATGCTTGTTGTGAGAAGCGTTGGTTTATGAGAAGCTTATACCCAAACCTGCCCCAAATAGGACAATAATTTTACCATGGCATGTTGATGCCGCTCCATGATAGCATGCCAAGTTTCATGAATTTCAGACGAGTTTTGGATTTACTAGAATTTAAAAACCAGGTATCTCAATATGTGCGGCCGACTGATGGTGGCATGGTGTTTGAAATCCATTCCCATTTCTTGCATGGGACCTAAGCATGCACCCAAGGACACATATTTGATTTTTCAACCAGTTTATATGCACTGGAGCATGTGCATGTAGTTCAAATTTGAATTATGCACATAAAATGCCTGGAAAACCCAGTTAATGTATAAAAATGTCCAAACAAACCCTGAATAATTCCATTTTTTGGACGACACACCTATAGTTGCATGTTCATTGCAGATAAATGTTCTAGCAATTGAAACACCGTCCATGGCCGCTGTGACCCCATTATGTAATTCAAATCAAGACGAAAAATCAACTAGATCCCACACAGTTTATTATAACCAACTGTGTGAGATGCAACACAAAATATCTTCGGACCGTGTCTGAATAAGGGACCGTATCTGATGACACTTTGCCCGCCGGTTTTTTGGCTGAAGCGATTCCAAATTTTTGGCTTCCGCGGAAATATCGACCTCCCCGCCCCCTCCCCCTTACCAAAAGCCACATTTCCCCTGTTTTTGCCTTCTTTTCCAAGTTGAAACCTTCAATCCTTGCTTGCAGCGCCGCCGCCTCCTTGCCGGCGACCCTCCTTCATGCTGCTTGGCCTCGTCTATCCAGGCAGGTAATCCACACCCGACCCCCATCTTGCTCATCCTTCCACGTCCCACATGCCCCGACCGCCTGCGCGAGCACGACACATTCCACACAAATCACAGACCCCTCCACCAAATAAGCGTCAGCCTAAGCCATGGTGCACGCACTATAGCCAGGAGCTCAAGGAGCATTTGGCAGCGGAGAAGCAAATCACTGCCGCACGCGCGGATGAGGTCGCGATGGCTGCCATTCGCGACGACCCCCAGATCTTGAAGGAGCACCTTGCCATTTGCTAGCTATGCCAGTTAAGCATGCTCGGTTTACCCATTGCGTGTGCTGCTCCTGCCTTTCCTTCACAAATTCTAGTGAATTGTGCTATCTAATTTTACCATGCAATCTGTTGCTCTAGTGTATATGTTCTATATGTCGTGCAGTGTGGTGCTCACTTATTAACTGTTTTGTTAATTAGTTGTCGCCTTCAGTTAATTGTTTGGTTCAATTCTGCAAATGTGATGTTCAATTCTTCAGGCTGCAATTTTGTATTGTCTTCCATGTGAGAAATAAATCGAATTTATCTTTACAAAATACATGAGAAACGAATACAATTGCTATATTTCCAAGTTGTCAAGCATGCTTGGTTTGGTTATACATTGTGCAATGTGGTGCTCAGTTAACATTTGGTTCATTTGTGTTGTGGTGTTTAGTTAAATGTTTGGTTCAATTCCGCAATGTGATGTTCAATAGTTGTGGGTGCATTCTGCTATTGTATACCATGTGAGGAATGAATTGAATTTGGCTAGTAAATACATGAGAAACAAATACAATTGCTACAATTGGCTGTAGTTAACTATTTGGTTAAGTGTCTGATTATCTATTAGGAGTATGTTATATTGTGCAATGTGGTGCTCAGTTAATGTTGGTTCATTTGTTGTGGTGTTTAGTTAACTGCTTGATTCAATTCTGCAATGCGATGTCCAATTGTCGTGGGTAGAATTTTGTATTGTTGTGCATGTGAGGAATAAATCAAATTTGGCTGCACTTAATACATGAGAAACATATACAAGCGCTATATTTCCTAGTTCTTAATAATGCTTGGTTTGGATACATGGGTTTTCCGTGTGGCTTGAATTAATCTGATGAATCTGCAATGTGCTTATTTTTCATCAACATATTTTACTGATAGCATGCGAACCCTTACTTAACCTGATGACTAACTACCTCATATTTGTTGCTGGGAAACAATGAGAAACACTGAGGTTTACAATCGAGGTTAGCACGTGCATGGTCCATTGTCTAATAACACATTATTGTGCAATTGCAGGAACCATTCTGATATTTTGGTTTTTACCAATTTGGTCTTGCACATGTAGGTCCTGCTGTCAGAGGTTTTGACCCACTGTTCAACCCTTTTTGCATATGGGGAAATGAGTTGTCCATGAATATCAGTAGAAACTCAGAAAGATTGTTAGGATAAAGAAATTAGCGACAAAAAACAATAAGATCTTTGTCTGCACAATGAAGAAGACATCAGTTCACTACAAGATGGTATTGACTATTATACCTTGCCTTTTTTATTCCTTTGCCCCATTTCCAATATAGAGAAGATATTTATGCACATCCTTGTTTTCAGGCCTTTCCAAAGCAGTTCACTGACGATTACCTCTCAAACCACCTGTATGGTCAGGAGGCGAGGAAGGTATTCATACAACACCCATGGTTCAATATTGAAGTGTTCCTGAAGAGGACGAAGGATGGACGGTCAATCATCCACAGGCACTGGCCTAAAGTTACAAAGACCTTCAACATCAATGAAGGTTCAATATTCGCCTTCTACTTCAGCAGTTTTCCAGATGAGATACATCTGTCTATGTACCGTCTATGATGCTAATTTCGGAAGGTTATAGATGGTGCATGTGAAACTTGGTCCTGGTGTAGTTGTGTAATGGGGTAGCTGAGTGCTGAAGCTATATGACATTGTACTCTGATGTATTTCAATTATGAAAATGAAATATATTGTGTGCTTACTATGAAATGTCAATTAGATTAATAAATGGATTATGAATAATCGGATAATTAGCCTGCTAATGGCGAATTAGCCTACTAATTGGGTTTTTCTATTGCAAATGGTTGTTGAGAAAATACCGTGGGTGATGACCTCAGGCAACGCACACAGTTTCTAGGAATAAACCGTGTTGGATCAATGAACAATCACACACGACTTTCTCTTGAAAACTGTTTGCGTTAGGCCACCTTGCTCAAACGTTTACCACATAAAAATTGTGTGTGATGGAGAGCCTTTGCCACACAATTTCTTCTACGGACCGTGTGTGATACATTCAATAACGCAAACAATTTAACGGGGAAAATGTTTGTGATGTACCTTTGAACGGAAACGTTTTCCTTGGAGCGATTGTGTGGGATGTATTTGCGACCAGAAACAATTTCGCCGTATAATTGTATTTTTTAGCTCTACTGTACGTATTTCCGTATTTGAGCGCTCGCCTGTCGCACACGTTCTCATTTTGCTGAGCCTGCGTGCCAGGAGGGCATATCCCCGACAGTTTCTGGGTCGTGTGGGAAGGATCCCCCTATCGCCCACACTCACTTGGCGACGGTTCCAAATGCCGTCGCGGAAAGGGGTTAAAAACCGTTTGCTTAGGAGCTCGTTGTACTAGTGATAGGGCCTTCGCAGAGGGAAGCAGAGGTTTCCATGCACTTATTTGTTTGTATGCTCAATCTCTTAGTGCAAAAGAACATCACGTTATATTGCCCCTTATGATAGCAACCTTTATTATGCAGTTTGTCGCTTTTATTCTTTGCCATCACAAGTTCGTACAGTGCTCAATTTTCTCTTACACTAAATGACCCAACACTTTTAGAAGCAATTTTTATTGCCTCATTGCACCGATGACAACTTACTTGAAGTATCTTACTCAATCCATAGGTAGGTATGGTGGACTCTCAAAACAAGATTTGGGTTTAAGGGTTTTTGGATGCACAAGTAGCATCTCTACTTAGTGCGGAATTTTTGGCTAGCAAAGATAGGGCAAGCACGACATGTTAAAGGATCTATGACAATATAACATCTATGTGAATATGAACAAACATGAATTATTACGTTGTCTTCCTTGTCCAACGTCAACAAATTTGGCATATAATAATTTGATGGGGGCTCACAATCACAAAAGATGGCCAAGATAGTGTATTTGCATGTGAATCTTCTCTTCCTTAGTTAATTCTTTCATGAATTGCATCATTGACCAATGCTATGTTTGTAAATCTCCAATAAATTTTTCTACTTATACTCTTCCTTATGTGGTGTCATTACTTACCATAAGATTAGCATATGATCTTTTCATTTATTTCCTTTCTTTTTATTGAACATGAAAATAAATAAAACTGGACTTCAAACTAAACTTTATTATATATCTCGCACACGATTACAAAGATAGATCACTAAGCAAACTCTCAAAAACAAAGGACCGAACTAAACTTTAATTCATCTAAAGCAAAAGATGACTATGGGTCGAACTAAGATAAGTAAAGGCAAAAGATGGTGGAGGTGATACGGTACCGGGGCACCTCCCCAAGCTTGGCACAAGCCAAGGGGAGTACCCATACCCGATACTCAAGTTTCCTTTGGTGATGAAGAATAAGGTGGTGGCGATGAACTAGCAATCTTATCCTTCATGATCAAAAGATTCTCCAATCTACGGATAATGCTCCGGAGGGCGATGATATGCTCTTGCAACAGAATATTTTCAGGAGTGAGATATTTATTTTGCACATGAACCGTTTCAATGATCCGAAAGGCTTCAATCTCAGTAGGGGTAAGATGAGCATAGTAAGGTTTAAGGATATCTTATTCTTCCTCCTCGACAGGCAGGGCTTGCTCAACCACTGGCGCTTGATCTCCGATGGCCCCCTTGCTCTTGCCCCCTTCGAGAGGTTCTTCGGGATCCTCTTTCTTTAGCTCGAGCTTCATCAACCAAGCATCCTCTTCTACTTTGTTGGAGGAGGGAGAAGACATGATGTCTGGCTTAACATATCTGACCGAAAACAACAAGGAAAAGAAAACATGAGATTTCTCTGTGATACGGTGGTCAATAGGTTCGGGGGTATATAAAGATTTTTTATCTTGGGAAACAAGCAATCAAAAAAACAGAGTCTAAAAGTACCCGAGGTGGGCACAATGCGCCCTAGTGTCTTGTGCCCACCAGGGTCACCTTCCTGGTAGTTTCTTATTTTCCTAATTTTTATTATATTCCAAAACTGATAGAAAATATTTTTCGCGGATTTTTTGGAGTCCGTTTACTTACCGTATCACGTACCTCCTCTTTTCACGATTCTGTAGTGTTCCGTAAGGTTTCCTTTATGTGTTCTTCCGGTGTCATAGTTTGGATAATATTACTTTCAACATTAATGGGCGCACCTGAGATATAATGTTTTATTCTTTGCCCATTGACGACCTTCGGGTTGGTACCTTTGGCATCATTTATTTTGATGGCTCCCGATCGATAAACTTCCTCGATAACATAGGGTCCTTCCCATTTGGAGAGGAGTTTTCCTGCAAAGAACCTGAAACGAGAGTTGTACAAAAGAACATATTCTCCAATTTTGAACTCGCGCTTTTGGATTCTTTTATCATGCCATCTTTTAACCTTTTCTTTAAATAATTTGGCATTTTCATAAGCTTGGGTTCTCCATTCATCTAGTGAGCTAATATCAAATAACCTCATTTCAATGGCAAGTTTGAAATCATAGTTGAGTTCTTTAATTGCCCAATATGCTTTATGTTCTAACTCAAGAGACAAATGAAAAGCTTTTCCATCAATCATTTTTATATGTTGTTCTATAAGCCCAAAGTGCATCGTCTAATTTCTTAGACCAATTCTTCCCGGACCTATTGATAGTCTTTTGTAAAATTAATTTTATTTCTCTATTGGTAAGTTCAACTTGACCACTAGACTGAGGATGATAGGCGCTTTAAAATAATTACGGTTTAGGCTTGAATAAATGCGGAATAAAAATAGCATTTAATTTGAAAAGCACAAAACCTAAAACTACTAGGCTCACCTATGTGCACCAACAACTTATACTAGGCAAGAAAAACAACTAAGTGATAGTAAGATATATAACATGAAACACTATGGCTATCACAATGTAAAGGGCATAAGTAAAGGGCTTGGGTAAGAGATAACCGAGGCACGTGGAGACGACGATATATCCCGAAGTTCACACCCTTGCGGATGCTAATCTCCGTTTGGAGCGGTGTGGAGGCACAATGCTCCCCAAGAAGCCGCTAGGGCCACTATAATCTCCTCACGCCCTCACACAATGCAAGCTGTCGTGATTCCACTCAGGGACCCTTGAGGGCGGTCACCGAACCCGTACAAATGGCAAACCTTGGGGGCGGTCACAGAACCCGTACACTTTGGCAACCCTTAGGGCGGTCACCGAAACCCGTCAAATTGCTCAGGGCGATCTCCACAACCTAATTGGAGACCCCAAAGTTTGCCCAGAGCTTTACACCACAATGATTGAGCTCCGAACACCACCAACTGTCTAGGGAACCAAGGCACCCAAGAGGAACAAGCTCTAGGGTGCCCAAACACCCAAGAGTAACAAGCTTCTCAACTTCACTTCCATGTATCACCGTGGAGAACTCAAACCGATGCACCAAATGCAATGGCAAGGGCACACGGAGTGCCCAAGTCCTTCTCTCCCAAATCCTAGCAAAGCAACTAATGCTAGGGAGGAAAATGAGAGGAAGAATGAAGAAGCGAACATGAATAACTCCAAGATCTAGATCCAAGGGGTTCCCCTCACATAGAAGAGAAAGTGATTGGTGGAAACATAGATCTAGATCTCCTCTCTCTTTTCCCTAAAAATCTAGCATGAATCCATGGAGGGATTGAGAGATAGCAAGCTCGAAGAAGGTCAACAATGGGGGGAAAATGTGATCTCAAAGGATAGGGTCCATTGGGGAATAAGGCCCCATTAAATAGGCACCCCCGAATCCAACTGTTATGCCCACTGGTTGTGCACAAACGGTACTACCACTTGGAGGAGCGGTACTACCGCTTAGCACGGCCAAAACAACCCAACGAGGCAGAGAACATGAATAGTTGATCTGCCAGAGAGGTAGTACTGCTCTGGGACCACTCTGGGGACCGGTACTACCGCTCTACTAGCGCTTAGGGAAAACAGGCAACAGAAACATGCACAACCATTGATACACAAAAGGAACTACTGCTCGGGGGTGCAATACTACCGTGGTACTACCGCTTAGAGAAAATAGGCAACAGAAACATGCAGAAAAGACTTTGCCCAAGCGGTAGTGGCAGCGGTAGTCCACAACGGAAGTACCGCAAGCGGCACTACTGTGGTACTAAGCGGTACTACTGCTTGGGTGCTACAAAATAGCCCAAGCAAAACAGAAGAAACAGGTTGGACCAAAATAGTCACAACATTTGCATATGAGCTCCGAATTGAGCAAACTCAAGCTTGTTGGATAGCTGGCGATGAGTAGCATCCAACAACAACTAGTTATAATAAGAAGAGGTAGGGGATGTATGCCTAAGATATAGAGGAGAGAAACCTCCAAAAGATATGAACATGAATAACCTCCAACATCAAAAACATCATAGAAGATGCATGTGAAATCCGTTTTCGATGAACTCGAGCTTGTCATCAAGATGAACATAATCTCTAAGACTCACAAAGAGAACCGGCAAAAACCCCAACATCGAAAACATCATAGAAGATGCATGTGAACTATGTTTTCGATGAACTTGAGCTTGTCATGAAAATGACCATAAGCTCCAAATCTCACAAGGAGAAGAACCAAACAAGAACCAATAAAGATGATGCAAGGATGCAATGGTTTGAGCTCTCTACGAACAATACGATAAAGCTACTCATCGAGAGCCCCCCATTGATAGTGCGACAATCGATCCTATAACCCGGTCTCCCAACTACCACCATGAGACTGGTAAAATAGAAAACCTATCAAGCGCAAACCTTTGCCTTGCACATAGTCCACTTGAGCTAGATGATGATGATCTTGACTCCCTCAAGTTGGACCACCTTTCTTGATTGTGTTGGCTCGATGAACAGTAGTTGATTTCTCCCCCGTACTCCACTGGGTGAGCTACTCTTTGGCACATCTTCACAAGTCCATTTACACCACAATGGACGGCAAGCTTCAAGAACTTGATCTCTTCGTGAAGCTCCACTTGACCTTGCACACCACAATCTTGATGACAATCACCACTCGATGTCATCCTCTCCATGGGTTGTATGATATCTTGCTCTTGACGCAATCCCATGGAAACATACCTAAACCAACATGGAACTGTCACGTAGACCATGGGTTCATACACAAAGCATAATGGACAATGCTTACCATACCATGGGATCACTTGAACCCTCTCGGTACATCTCCTACGCTTTGTGTGTTCATCGACTTGAATCACTCTCTGTACTTAGTCTTGATCAACCTTGAATCTTTCCAACTCTCTTCATTTGGATGATGTCTTGAAGGTAAACATGAATGATCACACAATCTTCTTCTTCAAGACATGCTTGCAATAAGATCAACACTCACATGACCAATCTTTGGATAATTCCTTAATAGCACCTTGGTCAACTCATAAACTCCTTGAAACCAACACATGGACTTCAAGAAGTGCCGATGGAAAAATCCTTCAAATATAACTCAATGCAACCATTAGTCCATAGAGAATGTTATCAATTACCAAAACCACACATGGGGGCACCACATGTTCTTTCATAAGGTGATGCAATTCTATGGTTAACATCATACTTAGCGAACATTTTACGGGAAGCACCATAAATAAAATGTGGACCACCATCAGTCACTAAATATCTAGGGAGTCCAAACCTTGGGAAAATAAATTCCTTAAGCATTTTAATAGAGGTGTTGTGATCAGCACTACTAGTTGGAATAGCTTCTACCCACTTAGTAACATAATCAACAGCAACCGAACTATGTGTGTACCCATTAGAGGAAGGAAAAGGTCCCATGTAATTAAATCCCCAAACATCAAATGGTTCAACAGCAAGAGAATAATTCATAGGCATTTCCCGACGCTTACCAATATTACCAATCCTTTGACATTCATCATGAGATAAAACAAACTTACAGGCATCCTTGAAGAGAGTAGGCCAATAAAAACCAGATTGCAATACCTTGTGAGCAGTTCTATCTCCTTCATGATGCCCTCCATAAGCTTCGGAGTGACATTTCCATAGGATTTTGTCCATTTTCATGCTTAGGTACACAACGTCCAATAATACCATCTACTCCTTCTTTATAAAGATGTGGGTCATCCCAAAAGTAGTGCCTTAAATCATAGAAGAATTTTTTTCTTTTGTTGGTATGTGAAGCGTGCTATATATTTGGAAACAAGGTAATTAGCATAGTCAACATACCAAGGAGTGTTATGAGAAATATTTATTGCAGCTAATTGTTCATCAGGAAAACTATCATTAATACGTTGTGGGTCATCAAGAATATTTTCAAGCCTAGACAAGTTATCAGCCACGGGGTTCTCAGCTCCCTTTCTATCAGTGATATGTAAGTCGAATTCTTGTAGCAAGAGAACCCACCTAATGAGTCTAGGTTTAGCATCTTTCTTTTCTAGAAGATACTTCATAGAAGCATAGTCTGTGTGAACAATAACTTTAGAATCAACAATGTAAGATCTGAATTTATCACAAGCAAACACCACTGCTAGAATTCTTTTTCGGTAGTAGCATAATTCCGTTGAGCACTGTCTAGAGTTTTACTAGCATAATGAATAACATTTAATTTCTTATCAACTCTTTGTCCTAGAATAGCACCAACAGCATAGTCACTAGCATCACACATAATTTCAAAAGGCAAATTCCAATCGGGTGGTTGAATAATTGGTGTGGAAATCAAGGCTTTCATAAGTGTTTCAAAGGATTTTACACAATAATCATCAAAAACAAATGGAACTTCCTTTTGTAAAAGATTTGTAAGAGGCCTAGAAATTTTAGAGAAGTCTTTAATAAACCTCCTATAGAAACCAACATGACCAAGGAAACTACAAATACCTTTGATATCTTTAGGACATGGCATTTTATCAATTGCATCAACTTTAGCTTTATCCACCTGAATACCGCGTTCAGAAATTTTATGTCCCAAGACAATACCTTCATTAACCATAAAGTGGAACTTCTCCCAATTCAAGACAATATTAGTTTGCTCGCATCTCTGCAAAACTCGATCAAGGTTGCTTAAGCAATCATCAAAAGAAGTTCCGTAAACAGAAAAATCATCCATGAAAACCTCAACAATATTTTCACAAAAATCAGATAATATAGCAGTCATACATCTTTGCAAGGTAGTAGGTGCATTACATAAACCAAAAGGCATACGTCTATAAGCATAAGTTCCAAAAGGACAAGTAAAGGTGGTTTTCTCTTCATCAGGTTGTGAGACAAGTATTTGTGAAAACCCAGAATATCCATCAAGGAATCAAAACTATGTGTGATTTGACAATCTTTCTAGCATTTGATCAATAAAAGGCAGAGGGTAATGATCTTTCCTAGTAGCTTTATTTAATTTTCTAAAATCAATTACCATTCTATAGCAAGTGACAATTCTTTGTGGAATAAGTTCATTTTTGTCATTAGGAACAATAGTAATACCTCCCTTCTTAGGGACACAATGAAAATGACTTACCCATCTACTATCAGCTATAGGATAGATTATACCTGCTTCCAGAAGCTTCGGTATTTCAGTTCTTACCACTTCTTTCATCATAGGATTTAAACGTCGTTGGTGATCAACAACGGGTTTAGCATCAGGTTCCATATTAATTTTGTGCTGGCAGAGAGTGGGACTAATGCCCTTTAAATCATCAAGACTATACCCAATAGCAGCTCGGTGCTTCTTCAGAACCTTTAATAATCTTTCTTCTTCATGTTTTGAAAGGTTAGCACTAATAATAACAGGATATATCTTCTTCTCATCAAGATAAGCATATTTCAAAGTGTCTGGCAATTACTTTAATTCAAACACAGGATCACTTTTAGGTGAAGGAGGACCTCCTAGAGTTTCAATAGGCAAATTGTGTTTAAGCAGAGGATGTTATTCAAAGAAAATCTTGTCTATTTCATTTCTTTCATGCATATGTATATCATTCTCATGGTCTAGCAAATATTGTTCTAGTGGATCAGTAGGAGGTACAGCAACAGAAGCAAGACCAATTATTTCATCCTTACTAGAAATTCTTTCTTATGATGCTTTCTATTAAACTTAGAAAAATTAAACTCATGAGACTCATCACCAAAACTAACACCGACGGTTTGTTTCTCACAATCTATTTTAGCATTAACAGTGTTCAAGAAAGGTCTACCAAATATAATGGGACAAAAATCATCTTGTGGGGAACCAAGAACAACAAAATTAGTAGGATATTTTATTTTCCCACACAAGACTTCAACATCTCTAACAATCCCAAGTGATGTGATGGTGTCTCTATTAGCAAGTTTAATAGTAACATCTATGTCTTCTATCTTAGCGAGTGCTATATCATTCATAATTTCTTGATATAAGGTAAAAGGAATAGCGCTCACGCTAGCACCTATGTCACATAAGCCATGATAGCAGTGATCTCCTATCTGAACTGAGACAACAGGCATTCCAACAACGGGTCTATGTTTATCCTTTTCATCAGGTTTGGCAATTCTAGCAGCTTCATCACAGAAGTAAATAACATGCCCATCTATATTTTCAACCAGGAGATTCTTAACCATAGCAACACTAGGTTCTACCTTAATTTGTTCAGCTGGTTTAGGTGTACTAATATAACTTTTGTTGACCATAGTTGAAACTTTAGCATGTTCCTTCATCCTAACAGGGAAAGGTAGTTTTTCAATATAAGCAGTAGGAACAACTGGATCAACGTTATAAATAATAGTTTCATCTTTAGCTACTACCGGTTCTTTAATTTCTTCTTTAATAGGTGGGTGATATTTAAACCACTTCTCCTTAGGGAGATCAACATGAGTAGCAAAATATTCACAAAAAGAGGCTACTATCTCAGAGTCAAGTCCATATTTAGTGCTAAACTTTTGAAAAGCATCGGTATTCATAAAAGATTTAACCCAATCATACTTGAGTTTAACACCTGACTCTTTACCTTCATCGAGTTCCCAATCTTCAGAGTTGTGTTTAATTCTTTCTAAAAGATCCCAACGGAATTCAATAGTCTTCTTCACAAAGGAACCAGTACAAGAAGTATCGACCATGGGTCGATCATCATGAGAAAGCTGAGCATGAAAATTCTGAATAATAATTTCTCTTGAGAGCTCAAGATTGGGGCATGAATATAACATTGAATTAAGCCTCCCCAAGCTAGAGTGATACTTTCTTCTTCACGAGGCCAAAAATTATATATGTAATTCTGATCACGATGAACTAGATGCATAGGATAAAAGTTTTGGTGAAACACCAATTTCAATCGATTCCAATTCAAAGATCCAATATCATCGCATAGCCTATGCCATTGATAACCCACAAGTATAGGGGATTGTGTGTAGCCTTATTTGATAAATAAGAGTGTCGAACCCAACGAGGAGCTAAAGGTAGAACAAATATTCCCTCAAGTTATATCAACCACCGATACAACTCTACGCACACTTGACGTTTGCTTTACCGAAACCAAGTATGCAACTATTTTGCAAGAATAAAAGTACGAGTACTTTGCGAGAATAAAACTAAGAATAAATTGCAAGGTAGTAAAAGTGGACAACTTTTGTCAACGAGAAAGTCATTTGTCCCTAGGCAATCGATAACAAGTATCGGTAATCATTCTTGTAATTTTATATGAGGGAGAGGCATGAGGTATGATACGTCTCCAACATATCTATAATTTATGAAGTATGCGTGCTGTTATATTATCATTCTTGGGTGTTTTACAATCATTTTATAGCAACTTTATATCATTTTGGCGAGAAACCTATTGACCCAGTGCCAGTTGCTGATTTTTGCTTGTTTTTTACATCGGAGGAAATCAATATCAAACGGCGTCCAAACACCGCAAAACTTCTTGGAGATTTGTTTATAGACCAGAACACCCAGGATGGGCCAGAGCAGCACCTGGGGGTGCCCCGAGGGGGCACAACCCACCAGGGCGCGCCTAGGGGCCCAGGCACGCCCAGGTGGGTTGTGCCCAGCTCGGTGGCCTCCCGCACCCCCTCTTTACCCTATAAATTCCCAAAAATTCCAAAAACCCTCAGGGTGAACCTAGATCAGAAGTTGTGCCGTCGCAAGGCTCTGTAGCCACCGAAAACAAATCTAGACCCTGTTTCGGCACCCTGCCGGAGGGGGGAATCATCACCAGTGTCCATCTTCATCATCTCGGCGGCCACCACGATGAGGAGGGAGTAGTCCACCCTCGAGGCTGAGGGTTTGTAGCAGTAGCTATGTGTTTAATGTATTTCTCGTGCTCTTGAGATGTCACGATCTTGATGTATCGCGGGCTTTGTTAATATAGTCGGATCATATGGTGTTTCCCCCTCTCTATCTTGTTGTGATGAATTGAGTTTTTCCCTTTGAGATTTCGTTGTTATTGGATTGAATACTTTTATGGATTTGGGAGCACTTGATATATGTCTTGCAATTGAATACTCGTGGTGACAATGGGGTATCATATTTATTCACTTGATATATGTTTTGGCACTCAACTCGCGGATTCCCGAGGTGACATTGGGGTAATCTATGCATAGGGCTTGATGCACGTTCTTGTCTTTGTTTCTCCGGTAGAAATCTTGGGGCACTCTTTGAAGTTCTTTGTGTTGGATTGATTATTATGAATATGAATTTTCTTTGGTTTTATTTTAGTACGAACTCTAGGATAGATTGAACGGAAAGAATAGTTTTGTGTTATTTTAGTACGAACTCTTGAATAGATCGACCAGAAAGAATAGCTTCGAGGGGTTTCGTACCCCAAAAACAATTTATTCTTATGTTCTCCTCTAGATAGGAACTTTGGAGTGATTCTTCATTGCACTTTGAGGGGTGGTTATATGATCCAATTATATTAGCATTGTTGAGAGATTGCACTAGCGAAAGTACGGACCCTAGGCCTCATTTTCAAGCATTGCAATACCATTTTTGTGCCCGTTTACTATTTGCTACCTTACTGTTTCTATTTATTTAGATTATAAAAATATATTTTTACCATCCATATTACACTTTTATCATCATCTCTTCTCTGAACTAGTGCACCTACACAATTTGCCATTGTGTTGGGTGTGTTGGGACACAAGAGATTTCTTGTATTTGGTTGCAGGGTCGTTTGAGAGAGACCATCTTTATCCTACACCTCCCACGGATTGATAAACCTTAGGTCATCCACTTGAGGGAAAATTGCTACTGTCCTACAAAATTCTGTGCTTGGAGGCCCAACATGTGTCTACAAAAATAAAGTTGCGTAGTAGACATCAAGCTCTTTTCTGCCGCCGTTGCCGGGGAGGTGAGTGCTTGAAGGTATATCTTTAGATCCTGCAATCGAATCTTTTAGTTTCTTGTTTTATCACTAGTTTGGTTTATAAAAATAAAACTACATAAAAATGGAATTGAGGTTGCATCATATTATTCATCTTTATAATGTATTTCGTGAAAATGATGGAAAGGAAAATTATGCTCAATTGATAGAAGAACAATTCAATAGAATGTTTGGTATAAATGATGAGCATGATTGCAATGTTGTTAGTATGAATTCTTTGAATATCCATGATGCTAATGATATGCAAAGCCATAAGCTTGGGGATGCTATGTTTGATGAAGATGATATTTTTAGTCCCCCAAGATTTGATGTGCAAATTTGTTATAATGATTGCATGCCTCCTATTTATGATGATTATAATGATGAAAGTGGATTTGGAAAGGTCATGACTTTATCTAGTGATGAATCCACTATTATGGAAGAGGGTGCAATTGACTATGACAACAAAGTTGCTATTAAAGGATCTGCCGGTCCATAATAGAGCTGACGTGAGCATCGGCACACAACCAGAGGAAGTAACAATGCAAAGGCATTGGATTATGGAAACAACTGACTAATCCTGAGCTCAAATGCAAAGGAATTATGATTTTCAAATCAAGGGATCAGAAGCAATGTTCTGATTAAGGACGAATACGTTAAATAGCCTTAGGGGTACAATCGACGACAATTGGATTTGTTGAGAACCAGCTCATGTTTAAAATGACGTCTGAGCCGGAAAGATAATTTAGAAGGATCAACTGATGATTGCGTGCATTCACACTCATGTTGAATCAAAGGGATCAAAATGACGGTGTCTAAGGATACTAACGAATATTGCCAGACATATGGAAAGCATCCATCATGCAAGCAGGCAAGTATTGCAGAGCAATAAGCTACTAAGGATTTTTGGAGGATCAAATAGTATATCGATGACCATTGTGAAACACATGAACAACTAATGAGCGGATACTCAATAAGTGCGAGAATTATCCGTAGGGGTATTTAGGTGACAAAGAACAGCAAGGCAGTAAGCTTAAAGGATTATCGAAACAACGACAAGTATTTTGGGGTATCTTGTAATAACAAGACCAACTGGGAATAAAAGTAAGAACGAAATGTGTAAGTATTTATCCATAGGGATTTTTTGGTGGTAAGGAATTGCAAAAGCAATGGCACAAAGTTTCGGGAGAACATCGGAGAGTATTATCAGAATCTTCTGTTGAAGCAGTCGATCATCTGTAATGAAGGGCTCTCCGGGAGAAAGTGATAACGAGATCCTAATGTTAGATTTAGCAAAATTCATTTAACCCGAATAGAAGAGAGTTCAGAGTCCCAGAGTAAGGATCGAGGAGTAAAAGATCCTAATACCACCCAGATGGCGACGTGGGCCCGTAAGCCGCACAACCATGTTAGTAAAAGTTTTTCAATGACTAGACTCGACTTCGGCCAAGGAGTTGGAAAGGGGGATTCCTACAGGCAGTCGGCTCTGATACCAACTTGTGACGCCCCCGATTTGACCGTACACTAATCATGCACGCAAATGTGTGCAATCAAGATCAAGGACTCACGGGAAGATATCACAACACAACTCTACAAATAAAATAAGTCATACAAGCATCATATTACAAGCCAGGGGCCTCGAGGGCTCAAATACAAGAGCTCGATCATAGACGAGTCAGCGGAAGCAACAATATCTAAGTACAGACATAAGTTAAACAAGTTTTCCTTAAGAAGGCTAGCACAAACTGGGATACAGATCGAAAGAGGCGCGTGCCTCCTGCCTGGGATCCTCCTAAACTACTCCTGGTCGACGTCAGTGGGCTGCACGTAGTAGTAGGCACCTCCCGAGTAGTAGTAGTTGTCATCGACAGTGGCGTCTAGCTCGTGGGCTCTATCGTCTGGTCGCAGCAATCGGGTATAGGAAGGGGGAAAAGGGGGAGCAAAGCAACCGTGAGTACTCATCCAAAGTACTCGCAAGCAAGGAGCTACACTACATATGTATGCATTAGTATCAAATGGAAAAGGGGTATCTTATGTGGACTAAACTGCAGAATGCCGGAATAAAAGGGGATAGCTAGTCCTATCGACGACTACGCTTCTGGCCACCTCCATCTTGCAGCATGTAGAAGAGAGTAAACTGAAGTCCTCCAAGTAGCATCGCATAGCATAATCCTACCCGGCGATCCTCTCCTCGTCGCCCTGTTAGAGAGCGATCACCGGTTGTATCTGGCACTTGGAAGGGTGTGTTTTATTAAGTATCCGGTTCTAGTTGTCATAAGGTCAAGGTACAACTCCAAGTCGTCCCGTTACCGAAGATCACGGCTATTCGAATAGATTAACTTCCCTGCAGGGGTGCACCACATAACCCAACACGCTCGATCCCATTTGGCCGGACACACTTTCCTGGGTCATGCCCGGCCTCGGAAGATCAACACGTCGCAGCCCTACCTAGGCACAACAGAGAGGTCAGCACGCCGGTCTAAATCCTATGGCGCAGGGGTCTGGGCCCATCGCCCATTGCACACCTGCATGTTGCGTACGCGGCCGGAAGCAGAACTAGCCCCCTTAATACAAGAGCAGGCTTACAGTCTAATCCGGCGCGCGCCACTCAGTCGCTGACGTCACGAAGGCTTCGGCTAATACCACGACGTCGAGTGCCCATAACTGTCCCCGCGTAGATGGTTAGTGCGTATAGGCCAGTAGCCAGACTCAGATCAAATACCAAGATCTCGTTAAACGTGTTATGTATCCGCGAACACCGACCAGGGCCAGGCCCACCTCTCTCCTAGGTGGTCACAACCTGCCCTGTCGCTTCGCCACAAAGATCCACACAGAGGGCCGTTGGGACAAAGGTCCTTTCAGCCCCCAATCCGTGAATCACTCGCGGGTGCTCCACAAGCCGACCCGACTTTAGTCACCACATGTATCATGTATAAAGTATATAGTATATACCCGTGATCACCTCCCGAGTGATCACGGCCCGATAATATAGCATGGCAGACGGACAAGAATGTATGGCCACTGATGATAATCTAGCATCCTATACTAAGCATTAGGATTGCAGGTAAAGGTAACAACAGTAGTAGCAAGGACAGGCTATGCATCAGAATAGGATTAACGGAAAGCAGTAACATGCTACACTACTCTAATGCAAGCAGTAGAGAAAAGAGTAGGCGATATCTGGTGATCAAAGGGGGGCTTGCCTAGTTGCTCTGGCAAGAGAGAGGGGTCGTCAACTCCGTAGTCATACTGGGTAGCAACGGCGTCGGTCTCGGTGTCTAGCGAGAGAAGAGGGGGAAGAAACAATAAATATAATGCAAACAAATGCATGACGATGCATGACATGACAAAGTGTGATGCTAGGTGTGCCCTAACGCGGTACGAGGTGGTACCGGTGAAGGGGGGAACATCCGGGAAATTATTCCTGGTGTTTCGCGTTTCTGGGCAAAGGAGCCGGAGTGGGGGAAAATTACGTGTTCGATAGGTTAGGGATGCATGGCGGACGAACGGGCTGCGTATACGGGTTCGTCTCGTCGTTTTGAGCAACTTTCATGTACAAAGATTTTCCATCGGAGTTATGGTTAATTTTCTATGATTTTTCAAAGTTTTAGGTATTTTCTGAAATTTCTGGATTTATTATATTTAGTTTAATCCGAACTGACCAAGTCAATTTGACTAGTCAAAAGGGCATGTGTGACCCACATGTCATAGACTATTTATCTAAACAATTAAATAAGTCTAATTTATTTAATAAGGGCCTACATGTCATCTACTACTAGACTAACTTAGCACTAATTAAGACCTATTATAGTAGTACTAATCTAAGTAAGGGCCGGCCATTACTGGGCACAGCCGGCCACATGCACGGCGCACACACACCTACACAGCACGCACACGCTGCTAGGGGTTAAGTATGTTCTATGTTAAAAGAAAACAGCAATTTGTGAATTTCATAGAATTTAATCCATCCATCAAATGGATTTGGTCCAATGGGGTAAAATGAAGATTTTCAAGTGTACTTTCTGCCCAAATTATTTTTATCCACATAAGAACTTGCCTTGTGGATGTTTATTGGCTGTCAAAGGGGCTACCCAATGTGAATTTGCCAAAGCTAGCTGCAGCTACAGTAACTGAATGTTACTGTAGCAGAGGAGCTGCAGCCGAGTGCAACGGGCAGAGCAGCAGTAGGGAGCGGCAGCCGCGGCGTGGCGAGGCTGGCCGAAGGCGGGCGAGGCCGGAGATGGGCGATGCGGGGCGAGGCCCGGCGAGCAGGAGGTGCGAGCGGGGCGGCCACCGGACCGAGCAGCAGGAGGTCGGGGCGCCGTGGCGAGCGCCGTGCGGGGCCGCGATGGAACAACAGCAACGCTGCGGGCACGGCGGCGTGTAGCTGCAGCAGCAGGCGCGGGGCAGGGCGGGGGTCACGGCAGACGATGCAGCAGTCGGTGGCTGCGAGGCCGGGCGGCAGTCGGCAGCGGCCAACGCAGCGGCGAGGCGGGCGCGCAGCAACAGTTCAACAGGGGCGGCAGCAGAAGCGTGCATGGGGGCGCGGGGAGAGGCCAGTTGCGCGTGGGCGCGACCAAGGACGGCCAGAGCCGGGCCAAGCGCATGCTCGGGTGCGACGGCGCAGCTCCGGATAGGGGAGGCGGGACGCGGCCTGCGGCAATGAAGGAAAAGGGGAGCGGGGCGCGGGAGCTCACCGTGTGGGCGCATGGGGGCCCGGTGACGGATTAGTAGCTGCAGGGCGGTCGGAGTTGATGGAGATGGTTGATAACCGAAGCGGACGAGGGCGACGCGAATCCGGTGAAGGTGGGGGTTCCGGCAGGTCTTCGTCTCCGTAGTGGACGTAGCGGACGATGGCGGTCGTCCTGGACGCAACGGTGAGGGAGAAGTGGCCGGTGGTCGCGAGCTTCACCGGAGCGAGCCCATGGCGGCGCTCGGTGGGGATGGATCTGGCGAGGGGGCTGAGGCGGAGAGGACCAGGGAGGGGAGAAGAGAGCAAGTGGGGGGAGTGGTATATATTTTGGCGAGCGGGGAGGTCCAGCGCAGCTCTTATCCCCTCGTCGGGCGTCGCCGGCGAGGTGGCTGGACGGCGACGGGCGCGCACGGTCCTGCCCGGTCGGTGGAACAGGAAGCGACCGGGGAGGGGGAGTGGGCCGGCTTAGCTGGGCTGGTTCGAATGGCCAGGCCTGGGGGGTGCTCTCTCTCTCTCCCATATCTTTCTTTTTGAACAGTTTTTCTTTGAACTTTTCTGTTTTCTTTTATCTACAGAAAGCAAAATAGTTTTATATAAAATAATCTTGCACCTAAATACCATTTTAACTTAGGCCATTGCTATTATTAACTTGGCACCAAAATAAAGTAGTTTGGTATTTTTATAAACTTAAAAGGGTAATAAAAAAAGATTTAGACACTGTTTTAATTATTTTAGGCCAAAAAGACACTTTGCAAAAATGTTGGTCCACCACCAATATTACCAGCAGAATACTTTCCACCTGATCAACATTTTTTTTGTTTGAGAAGTTTTGAATCTCACTCATAATTTGAATTTGAATCTGAGTTGGAATTTGAAATGAGATATGATTGCAATGTGATCAAGTACTGTTCAGTAAATGATTTGCTTAATCATAGAGGGTTACTGTAGCATGACACTGGGGGTGTTACAGTTGTGCCCATCTCGGTGGCCTCCCGCACCCCCTCTTCACCCTATAAATTCCCAAAAATTCCAGAAACCCTCGGGGTGAACCTAGATCAGAAGTTCAGCCGCCGCAAGGCTCTGTAGCCACCGAAAACCAATCTAGACCCCGTTTCGGCACCCTGCCGGATGGGGGAATCATCACCGGTGGCCATCTTCATCATCCCGTCCGCCACCCCGATGAGGAGGGAGTAGTCCACCTTCGAGGCCAAGGGTTTGTACCAGTAGCTATGTGTTTAATCTCTCTCTCTCTCGTGTTCTTGAGATGTCACGATCTTGATGTATCGCGGGCCTTGTTAATATAGTCGGATCATATGGTGTTTTCCCCCTCTCTATCTTGTTGTGATGAATTGAGTTTTTTCCTTTGAGATTTCGTTCTTACGGATTGAATACATTTATGGATTTGAGAGCACTTGATATATGTCTTGCAATTGAATACTCGTGGTGACAATGGGGTATCGTATTGATTCACTTGATATATGTTTTGGCACTCAACTCGCAGATTCCTCGAGGTGACATTGGGGTAATCTATGCATAGGGGTTGATGCACGTTCTTGTCTTTGTTTCTCCGGTAGAAATCTTGGGGCACTCTTTGTAGTTGTTTGCGTTGGATTGAGTATTATGAATATGAATTTTCTTTGGTGTTATTTTAGCACGAACTCTAGGATAGATCGAACAGAAAGAATATCTTTGCGTTATTTTAGTACGAACTCTTGAATAGATCGACCAGAAAGAATAGCTTCGAGGGGTTTCGTACCCCAAAAACAATTTATTCTTATGTTCTCCTCTAGATAGGAACTTTGGAGTGATCCTTCATTGCACTTTGAGGGGTGGTTATATGATCCAATTATATTAGCATTGTTGAGAGATTGCACTAGCGAAAGTACGGACCCTAGGCCTCATTTTCAAGCATTGTAATACCATTTTTGTGCCCGTTTACTATTTGCTACCTTGCTGTTTCTATTTATTCAGATTATAAAAATATATTTTTACCATCCATATCACACTTTTATCATCATCTCTTCTCTGAACTAGTGCACCTACACAATTTGCCATTGTGTTGGGTGTGTTGGGACACAAGAGATTTCTTGTATTTGGTTGCAGGGTCATTTGAGAGAGACCATCTTTATCCTACACCTCCCACGGATTGATAAACCTTAGGTCATCCACTTGAGGGAAAATTGCTACTGTCCTACAAAACTCTGTGCTTGGAGGCCCAACACGTGTCTATAAGAATAAAGTTGCGTAGTAGACATCAAGCTAACGTACTTTCTCTACTTGGATCATATGCACTTATGATTGGACTCCTAGCAAGCATCCGCAACTACTAAAGATCATTAAGGTTGTGAAATTCAACCATAGCATTAAGTATCAAGTCCTCTTTATTCCCATACGGCATAACCCACTTATCCGCGTTTAGGCTGTTATCACCCCCGCAACACCGATAATAAGCAAATCATGAACGTATTGCAACACCCTACAGGGGGGCCCTCACGTTTGTGTGAGACGAAGGGCACCGTAGGACAGCACCATAAATAAAATATACAATCATACCAACCAAGATCACGATTAACCCACCGGACAAAACGGATCTACTCAAACATCATTGGATAGCCAAATATCATTGGGAAATAATTTATGGAGTTGAACACCATGTTTAAGTAGAGATTACAGCGGGGGGAAGAGTTGTTACACCGCTGCATATAGGGGGAGAAAGTTGGTGTTGACGGTAGCAAGGTTGTTGATGTAGATCGCCGTCACGATCGTTGTCCCGGCGGCACTCCGGCGCCACCGAGAGAGAGGGGGAGAGAGCCCCCTCCTCCTTCTTCTTCCTTGGCCTCCCCCCTAGATGGGAGGAGAGTTCCCCCTCTGGTCCATGGTCTCCATGGATGTGGAGGGGCGGGAGCCCCTCCGAGATTGGATCTCCCTCTCTGTTCTCTTATGTTTCGTGCTCTCAGATCTGGCCGAAAACCGTTTCTTATATTCTGGGAGATCCGTAAATCCGATTGCTCTAAGATTTTAACACGATTTTTCCGGATATAAGCTTCCTTGCGCACGAATTAGAGCTCCAACCGACGTTTGAGGAGGGCACAACCCACCACCACACGCCAGGGGCCTCTGGCGCGCCCTGGTGTCTTGTGGGCTGTGTGGGCCTCTGTTTACGGTGATTCCAACTCCCAAAAATCACATATATTCCAAAATAATTCTCCGTCAAATTTTATTGCATTTGGACTACGTTTGATATGGATTTTTTGCGAGACAAAAACATGCAAAAAACAGGAACTAGCACTAGGCACTGGATCAACAGGTTAGTCCAAATAAATCATATAAAATGTTGCCAAAAGTATGTAAAATTTGTATAATATTGGCATGAAACAATCAAAAATCATAGACACGACGGAGACATATCAGCATCCCCAATCTTAATTCCTACTCGTCCTTGAGTAGGTAAATGATAAAAAAGATAATTTTTGATGTGGAATGCGACCTAGCATAAACTTGATCATATATCTAATCATGGCATGAATATTAAGACATAAGTGATTCAAAGCAATAGTCTATAATTTGACATAAAGACATCAATAATCAGGCATCCCAACAAACAATCATGTCTTTTAAAATATCAACGCTAAAGAAATCTGTCCCTACAAAATCATATAGTCTTGTCATGCTCCGTCTTCTTAACACAAAACATTTATCATGCACAACCCCGATGACAAGCCGAGCAATTGGTCCATACTTTTTAATGGCTTCAGCTTCTTCAACCCTCACGCAATACATGAGCGCAAGCCATGGATATTGCACTACGAGTGGAATAGAGTATGATGATAGGGGTAAATATAGAGAAGTCAAAAAGATAAGAAAGTCTCACAAAGACGCGGCTAACCAATGGGCTATGGAGATGCCCATCAATTGATATCAATGTGAGGAGTAGGGATCGCCATGCAACGAATGTACTAAGAGCTAGTTTGTAACATCCCAAATTTTCAATTTGGAATGTTATACATTAGATCATCATTTCATATCAAATTTAATTTTGCATTTTGGTTGATCCTAGAAAATTCTACGCAACTCAAGGACCCATGGAGAGAGTTGGGGATTTCGTTATTTTCATATTTGAGTTTTCTCAAATTTTGAGAATAGGATCATTTGGTTTTATTTATTTTATCATCAATAATTTCTATTACAAAAATATGAGAGAGGGAATAAAATGACTTTCCCAAAATAGAGAAATATTGAGTATTTAATAACAAAATCAAACAAGTTTTCATTTCGGAGTTTTTCGGTGTTTTATTTGAATTTAGGAAAAATGTGTGTTTGTTAGAATTGCATTTAGGTCCCAAATAAATGTTCACTTTGTCGGGCTTGATTTTAGAAACCCGGGAAAATTTATTTCGGGATTTTTGGAGTCCGTTTAGTATTTCTTTTTATTTTTCTTCCCCGAGCGGAAATAAAAAAAATGAACCGACCTAACGGGCCGTGTCCGACTAGGACTCTGGCCCGACTAGGCTTTATATGCCGAGGCCCAGCCCCGGGGAACCCTAGTCGCCCCAGCCCCCAACCCTAGCCGCCGCCCGGTCCCACCGCCGCCCGCCCGCTCGCGCCGCCGCCACCCGCCCGCGCCGCCGCCGCCGCTGCCCGCCGCCGCGCCGCCGTCGCCGGACGCCGCCGCCGCCGCGCCTCGTTTTTCGTGCCTTCATTTAAAAAAAACGATCGGTTTTCATCGGTTTAATAGATTCGGTTTTTTAAATAGATCGGTTTTTCCGGTTTATTTATTTTTAGCGAGCGTTCGTCGTTTTTCTTTTTCTCGGATTAAATCCGCGATTTTTCAGATCGCGATTCCTGATCCGATTTTCGCTTTAGTTTAACTTTTTGCTCGTTTATCGGAATCAGGCGATTCAAGCGCCTAGAGTTTCGTCTCCAAACCCTCTATCCGTTTAACCAACTTAAACAAGATTTTGCTACTGTAAAATTTGCCCTAGATCCAGATTACTAGAACGAAGTTGTTTTCTTCCGCCGTTTGACTTTCGTTGCTTCGTTCCATTTGTTTTTTTGCCAACCGGAGTTCTTAAGTTGAACCTTCTGGTTAGATCTCTTATTTGAGTTTTACCTGTGCATTAGTTGAGTACTTATTGTATGCTTGTTTGTTTGTCTGCGATAGAGTATTCGGAGTGCGCCGCCTGTTACTTCGAATCGCTAGGTTTCCCGAATCATCAGCAAGGCAAGTAACACTTTGATCATACCTTTTCTACTACCGAGTTTTATTGCATTAGATCAATCCTCACACATTGCATGATTAGGATCTAATTAAATTGTGGGATGGGAAGTAGATGAGGTAGTACCTACTACCTGTTTATTATCAAACCTTTGGGAGTTACTTCTACGTTTGCTTATTATGCCATGCTATGCTAGTAGACGTGGATTGGGTGAGTGATATCCATGACAGATGTGAGATTGATAATTAATGGTTTATCTAAGGTGGAAACTTAAACACACATCTGGGTGGATTGAGGCACCTGGGTATTCCAGGACTTGCCTCTTTTCTTTTGGACCGCCACTCAGGCTCAAAGGGATCATGATACTATTCATACTAGAAACTTCCGTGTGCAGCCACAAGCTATTATGGGCTCTAGCATAGTTGACTAAGTTGTGCGAACTCTTACAGTGGTAGACTAGCAGATGTAGGGGATGTAGGTGGTACGGTCTACCCGATCGTAAGGTGCTAGCGCTTCTGAAAGACTATGTCTCGGTCATCCGTCTTCTCAAACACCATGTAGTGCGAGAAAACAAACGGAGGCGATCGAGTCTTGTGGGGAAAAGTGCGCAAACCTCTGCAGAGTGTAACAAACTAATCATGGTTAGTCGTGCCCCCGGTTATGGACATCTTGAGTATCTAGTACTTGGATTATCATGTGAATCTCAACATGTTACTCTAAATTAATTTTGTTGGGTTATGTTTAATGATGATGCTTAATTGGGATTGAGAATGCTGTCAACCATTCTCAATGTTTAACAACCACCTTGATAGTAATTAAAATTTCATTCCTTTGAAGTAGGGAAAAATTGGCTTTACGCAAAACTGTAACCATAGAGCTTTCCACCAGCCAAATATGCATATAGTATAGCTGTTTCATTCCATTACTCTCTATGTGTTACCTTGCCAGCATATTCCATGTGCTGACCCGTTTTTGGGCTGCAACGTTAATGTTGCAGACTTTTCAGACGACGATTAAGGAGTTTTTAGGTCGTGGTTCTATACTCAGTGATGCCGATGGAGTTGATGGACTCACTTATCTTCCAAGCCTTCCGCTGTTATCGTTATTAGATGGCCTTAAGCCATATTTATTGTAATAATTTCTCTTTTGAGACATTCGATGTAATAAGTGTGTGATTGCTACTCTACTATAAATCCTCCGAGTACTGTGTGGTGTCAGCATTACTGATCCAGGGATGACACCGGAGCACAAAGATTAGACTGTTTGAGGTTTGGTCGCTACAGAGATGGTATCAGAGCACACGCTGACTGTAGGACACGACCACTAAGCTAAAGACCTAGATCACTACTCACTCTCTTCTCTTCTGACCTCTCATATTTTCTATTCTTTAGGATGGCGGATGCAAGGAACAAGTTTACGCAACCGGATGAAGATGCATCCTTTGGACGCCACATGAAGGAAGTCACTAGATACCTGAACATAGGAGTACCAAGCTTCACGGGAACCTACAACACCACTTTACCTGAAGAAGAGCGCTGGATGATTCAAGTTCAAGTTCCAGGAAGGACGTTCATACCAGTCACTGAGCCCATAGAATTTTCTTTTGATGCACCAACTTGGAGTCTAGGAAAGAGCATGGCAACTCACATCACCATGGGACGCATTGGAGAAGTCTACCGCAAGGATCTCGGTGATACTATCTACCAGATTTGTGGGCGCTGAGATGAACACTGGGAGATGATCAGCACCAGGAATGATAGATCAATTGCAGCTTTTATCCAAGAGTTAAACCAGCATATTCGACGACAGGAGAACCAGATGTGCTCCGACATGATAGATCTGAAGAAGGCTAAGACCAGAATCAAGGAACTGGAGGAAGAACTCAAGGCTACACGTGAAGATTATGAAGAGGAAATTGAAGTATTGGTGGATAAGAATGCCGACCTAACAAAGAAGATTGGAATATTTATGGGAGGCCCGACGCCAGTAGAGGAAGACAAAGAACCCAAGGAGATTAGCCCGGAAGACTACATCATCATCGAAGGCACCGACTCAGAAGCAGATAGTAGCGATGATGATTATGTTGATGAAGCTGGAGCAGATATTATGGAGTCAACAACCGTAGAATATTTTTAATAGACCACCTCACCAGTAGTAGTAGTCCACCATGTAAATATAGTAGTCCGAGCACTTTTGCGATAGTTAGATCGATTGTATGCCTTTGGTTGATTTATTGAAGTGAATTGTTTGCTTTTGCCTCATGTGCATATGGGTAGTGTTTTCTCTTTAGACACTCTCTATTCTTATATCTCATCTTTTCTAAACCCTCAGATGCCTCCGAGACGTGACCCCGGATTTGCCTTTCCACTGGAGCTCACCCAGTTGATCCAGCAGCAGAACACATTGATGCAGTTGCTAGTCCAGAATCAGAATCAGGGGAACAACAACAACAACCCACCACCACCACCACCACCTGTTGACCACTTAGCCCGTTTTCTTAGGCTGAATCCGCCGGTGTTTTCCAGTAGCACCGAGCCGATAGTAGCAGATGATTGGCTCCGCAAGACAGCTAGGGAGTTGACCACAGCAGGATGCACAGATGCAGAGAAGGTGAAGTTTGCCGCACATCAGTTAGAAGGACCCGCAGCATCATGGTGGGAGAATTTCACAGCCACCTTCCCAGTCGACATTGTCACATGGGACCAGTTTCAGCAGGCTTTCCGTACTGCCCATGTTTCAGCAGGAGCTATGGCCATGAAGAAGCGTGAGTTTCGTAACTTGTGCCAAGGAGGACGGACAGTTGGCCAGTATGTGGAGGAGTTTAGTAAGCTAGCATGTTATGCCCCAGATGACGTTGCTACGGATGTAGCTAAACAAGAGAAGTTTCTGGAAGGACTGAATGATGAGTTGAGCATGCAGTTGATGGTAGCCACCTTCAACAACTACCAGGAGTTGGTAGATCGTGCTCTTATGATTGAAGGGAAGCAGCAGCAAATTGAGAATCGCAAGAGGAAGTATGGACAAGGAAAGTACAATTCAGGAGCTCAGCAGAAGCCACGTTTTACCCCTAGACCGGGAGGACATTTTCAGCATACCCATGGGGGAGGTAGCTCGCACAATCACAATGGCACTAAAAATGGTAATGGCAATGGAGGAAGCAACGGCCAGAACCGCACCAACCCATCAACCCCAGCCAAGAAGGACTTGAGCCAAGTCACTTGCTATAAGTGTTCGAAGCCAGGACATTATGCCAATGAATGTCATGAAGGCCAAAATGGCAATGGAAGTTCTGGGAAGAAGCCGAACCCTTTCAATAGGGGATAGGTGAACCACGTTAGCGTGGAGGAGGTTGAAACTCAGCCCGATGCAGTAATAGGTAAGTTTTTGGTTAAGTCATTTAATGCACTCGTTCTTTTTTATACTGGTGCATCGCATTCATACATCTCAAGGGGATTTGTGGATAAGTATAACCTACCAACCCAAGCCCTTAGGTCACCCATGTTAGTAACCTCGCCAGGAGCAGAGTATGTGGCTAGTCTATGGTGTGATCGGTTACCATTAAGGATTGGTAACTATGTTTTTCCCTCAGACCTAGTAGTATTGGAATCTCAAGGATTGGATGTGATATTAGGCATGGATTGGTTATCAAACTATGAAGGGAATATTGAGTGTGCTAGTAAGTCAATTTTGCTTACCACACCAGAAGGGAGAAGGATCAATTATGTATCCCGGCATGTGCCAAAGAGGACCCAAGTAAATTGCCTAACAGGAGTTGTGCAGGAGGAAGTACCAGTGGTAAGGGATTTCCCTGATGTATTTCCAGAAGAGTTGCTAGGCATGCCACCAGATAGAGATATTGAGTTTTTGATTGAGCTATTGCCAGGCACTGGGCCAATATCAAAGAGACCATATAGGATGCCAGCAAAGGATTTGGTGGAAATTAAGAAGCAGATTAAGGAGTTACTGGATAAGGGATATATTCGCCCAAGTTCTTTGCCTTGGGGATCGCCAGTACTTCTAGTGGAGAAGAAGGATGGATCGTTAAGGATGGTTGTTGATTATCGAGGATTGAACGAAGTAACGATCAAGAACAAGTACCCACTACCAATGATCAACGATCTATTTGATCGATTGCAAGGAGCTAAAGTATTTCCCAAGATCAATTTGCGATCAAGATACCACCAGTTGAAGATTCGAGAACAGGATATTCCGAAGATAGCTTTTACCACCAGGTATGGGCTGTATGAGTATACCGTTATGTCATTTGGTCTGATTAACGCGCCTGCCTATTTTATGAACATGATGAACAAAGTGTTTATGGAGTTTTTGGATAAGTTCGTCGTAGTGTTCTTTGATGATATCCTGGTATATTCGAAGAATGAAGAGGAGCATAAGGAGCATTTGCGTTTGGTACTTGGAAAGCTCAGAGAACACCAATTATATGCCAAGTTCAGCAAATGTGAGTTTTGGTTGAAGGAAGTAGGATTCCTCGGACACGTTATATCCGGAGAAGGTATAGCAGTAGATCCCGCTAAAGTTGAAACCGTGACCAAGTGGGAAGCCCCAACAACAGTTGGAGAGATCCGGAGTTTTCTTGGACTCGCAGGATACTACCGGAGGTTTATTGAGAATTTCTCAAAGATTGCAAAGCCTATGACGGAGTTGTTGAAGAAAGATACCAAGTTCATATGGACGGAGGAGTGTGAGGCTAGTTTTCAGGAGTTGAAGAAACGCTTGGTTACCTCACCAGTGTTGATTTTGCCAGACCAGACCAAAGATTATGAGGTGTATTGTGACGCTTCACGTGGAGGACTTGGAGCAGTGCTTATGCAGGAAGGGAGAGTTGTTTCATATGCCTCAAGACAACTGAAGCCCCATGAGTTGAATTATGCCACGCATGATTTGGAGTTAGCAGCCGTAGTGCATGCATTGAAGACATGGAGACATTTCCTCATTGGAAACCATTGTGAGGTGTACACGGATCATAAGAGTTTGAAGTACATTTTCACACAGAAGGAGTTGAATCTCAGAAAAAGGAGATGGTTGGAGCTTATCAAAGATTATGATATGAAATTGCACTATCACCCCGGAAAGGCTAATGTAGTAGCTGACGCGTTAAGCCGTAAGAGCCATGTCAATACGTTAATAATGGGAGGGATACCCAAGGAGTTAGCAGAAAATCTTCATGAACTATGTGTGGAAATAGTTCTGAGAGGCTATGTAGCAGCACTAGAGATTCAGTCAACTTTGATGGATAGAATCAGAGAAGCTCAAAAAACTAACAAAGAGATTGCCGCTATAAAGGAGAAACTGAGCAAAGGAAAAGCTAAAGGATTTCGTGAGGATGAGCACGATACCCTATGGTTTGAACACCGTGTTTACATGCCCAATAACCCGGAGATCAGGAAGTTGATTTTGCAAGAGGCACACGATTCACCGTATTCAATTCACCCAGGAAATACCAAGATGTATTTGGATTTGAAGGATATTTTCTGGTGGACGGGAATGAAGAAGGATATTGCGGAGTATGTAGCAGTTTGTGATGTATGCCAGAGAGTAAAGGCAGAGCATCAGAAGCCAGCAGGATTGTTACAACCATTACCGATACCCGAATGGAAGTGGGATAAGTTAGGCATGGATTTTATCACGGGATTGCCCAGGACTCGTTCAGGCTATGACTCAATTTGGGTTGTAGTTGATCGATTGACGAAAGTAGCTCATTTCATCCCAGTAAAGACCACTTACACCAGTGCTAAGTTGGCAAAGATATACATGACCAGAATAGTATGTCTGCATGGAGTTCCGAGGAGTATCGTATTAGATAGAGGAACCCAGTTTACCTCAAAGTTCTGGAAGCAATTGTACGAAACTTTGGGTACCAGGCTAGAATTCAGTACAACTTTTCATCCACAGACAGATGTACAGACCGAGAGAGTAAATCAGATTTTGGAGGATATGCTGAGAGCTTGTGCGCTAGATTATGGATCTAGTTGGGATGATAATTTGCCATATGCAGAGTTCTCTTACAACAACAGTTACCAAACCAGTTTGAAGATGGCCCCTTTCGAAGCTTTGTATGGAAGGAGGTGCAGGACACCGCTGTCGTGGGATGAAGTCGGAGACCGCCAGTTATTTGGACCTGACTTGATTAGAGAGTCTGAATAGAAGGTGAAATTGATTCACGATAGGCTCAAGATAGCCCAGTCCAGACAGAAGAGTTATGCAGATTCTAAACGCAAGGAGACAGTTTACAAAGTCGGAGATAGAGCTTATCTTTGAGTATCTCCACTTCGGGGAACAAAGCGTTTTGGAGTTAAAGGGAAGTTAGCGCCACGATTTGTAGGACCATATCGAATTTTGGAACGTATGGGAGAAGTGGCCTACAAGTTGGAATTGCCCGAAGGATTGTCAGGAGTACATGATGTGTTCCACGTTTCTCAGTTAAAGAAGTGTCACGCGGAGATGGCTGACGTACCATTGAGAGATACAGTGCCTTTGGAAACTCTTCAGTTTGATAACGATTTGACCTACGAGGAGAAACCAGTTAAGATCCTCGAGTTTGCCAGACGAGTTACTTGCAGCAAGATTATCAAGTTTTGCAAAGTTCAGTGGAGCCACCACACGGAGGATGAAGCCACCTGGGAGCGAGAGGAAGATTTTCTCAAAGACCACCCTCACCTATTTTCTAGCCAACCCGAATCTCGAGGGCGAGATTCATCTTAAGGGGGGTAGGTTTGTAACATCCCAAATTTTCAATTTGGAATGTTATACATTAGATCATCATTGCATATCATATTTTATTTTTGCATTTTGGTTGATCCTAGAAAATTCTGCGCAACTCAAGGACCCATGGAGAGAGTTGGGGATTTCGTTATTTTCATATTTGAGTTTTCTCAAATTTTGAGAATAGAATCATTTGGTTTTATTTATTTTATCATCAATTATTTCTATTACAAAAATATGAGAGAGGGAATAAAATGACTTTCCCAAAATAGAGAAATATTGAGGATTTAATAATAAAATCAAACAAGTTTTTATTTCGGAGTTTTTCGGTGTTTTATTTGAATTTAGGAAAAATGTGCGTTTTTCAAAATTGCATTTAGGTCCCAAATAAATGTTCACTTTGTCGGGCTTGATTTTAGAAGCCCGGGAAAATTTATTTCGGGATTTTTGGAGTCCGTTTAGTATTTCTTTTTATTTTTTCTCCCCGAGCGGAAATAAAAAAACGAACCGACCTAACGGGCCGTGTCCGACTAAGACTCTGGCCCGACTAGGCTTTATAAGCCAAGGCCCAGCCCCGGGGAACCCTAGCCGCCCCAGCCCCCAACCCTAGCCGCCGCCCGGTCCCGCCGTCGCCCGCCCGCGCCGCCGTCGCCGGACGCCGCCGCCGCCGTTGCCGAGGTTCGCCGTCGCGCCTCGTTTTTCGTTCCTTCGGTTTAAAAAAAACCGATCGGTTTTCATCGGTTTTCATCGGTTTAATAGATTCGGTTTTTTTAGAATAGATCGGTTTTTCTGGTTTATTTATTTTTTGCGAGCGTTCGTCGTTTTTCTTTTTCTCGGATTAAATCCGTGATTTTTCTGATCGCGATTCCTGATCCGATTTTCGCTTTAGTTTAACTTTTCGCTCGTTTATCGGAATCAGGCGATTCAAGCCCCTAGAGTTTCGTCTCGAAACCCTCTATCCGTTTAACCAACTTAAACAAGATTTTGCTACTGTAAAATTTTCCCTAGATCCAGATTACTAGAACGAAGTTGTTTTCTTCCGCCGTTTGACTTTCGTTGCTTCGTTCGATTTGATTTTTTTGCCAACCGGAGTTCTTAAGTTGAACCTTCTGGTTAGATCTCTTATTTGAGTTTTACCTGTGCATTAGTTGAGTACTTATTGTATGCTTTTTTGTTTGTTTGCCATAGAGTATCCGGAGTGCGCCGCCTGTTACTTCGAATCGCTAGGTTTCCCGGATCATCAGCAAGGCAAGTAACACTTTGATCATACCTTTTCTACTACCCAGTTTTATTGCATTAGATCAATCCTCACACATTGCATGATTAGGATCTAATTAAATTGTGGGATGGGAAGTAGATGAGGTAGTACCTATTACCTGTTTATTATCAAACCTTTGGGAGTTACTTCTACGTTTGCTTATTATGCCATGCTATGCTAGTAGACGTGGATTGGGTGAGTGATATCCATGACAGATGTGAGATTGTTAATGAATGGTTTATCTAAGGTGGCAACCTAAACACATATCTGGGTGGATTGAGGCACCTGGGTATTCCAGGACTTGCCTGTTTTCTTTTGGACCGCCACCCAAGCTCAAAGGGATCATGAGACTATTCATACTAGAAACTTCCGTGTGCAGCCACAAGCTATTATGGGCTCTAGCATAGTTGACTAAGTTGTGCGAACTCTTACAGTGGTAGACTAGCAGATGTAGGGGATGTAGGTGGTACGGTCTACCCGATCGTAAGGTGCTAGCGCTTCTGAAAGACTATTTCTCGGTCATCCGTCTTCTCAAACACCATGTAGTGCGAGAAAACAAACGGAGGCGATTGAGTCTTGTGGGGAAAAGTGTGCAAACCTCTGCAGAGTGTAACAAACTAATCATGGTTAGCCGTGTCCCCGGTTATGGACATCTTGAGTATCTAGTACTTGGATTATCATGTGAATCTCAACATGTTACTCTAAATTAATTTTGTTGGGTTATGTTTAATGATGATGCTTAATTGGGATTGAGAATGCTGTCAACCATTCTCAATGTTTAACAACCACCATGATAGTAATTAAATTTATTCCTTTGAAGTAGGGAAAAATTGGCTTTACGCAAAACTGTAACCATAGAGCTTTCCACCAGCCAAATATGCATATAGTATAGCTGTTTCATTCCATTACTCTCTATGTGTTACCTTGCCAGCATATTCCATGTGCTGACCCGTTTTCGGGCTGCAACGTTAATGTTGCAGACTTTTCAGACGACGATTGAGTTTTTAGGTCGTGGTTCTATACTCAGTGATGCCGTTGGAGTTGATGGACTCACTTATCTTCCAAGCCTTCCGCTGTTATCGTTATTAGATGGCCTTAAGCCATATTTATTGTAATAAGTTCTCTTTTGAGACATTCAATGTAATAAGTGTGTGATTGCTACTCTGCTATAAATCCTCCGAGTACTGTGTGGTGTCAGCATTACTGATCCAGGGATGACACCGGAGCACAGAGATCAGACTGTTTGAGGTCTGGTCGCTACATATAAGTGTAGGAAAGCTCAATATGAAAACTAAGTGGGTGTGCATCTAATCCTATAATGAAACTAGTTTATGAAAATGACAACATAGGAGACTCTCCATATGAAAAACATGGTGCTACTTTGAAGCACAAGTGTGGTAAAGGATACTAACAATGCCCCTTCTCTATTTGTTTTTTCCCTTTTTTCTTTTTTTTCTTTTTCTTTTTTTCTATCATTATCCGGAGTCTCATCCCGACTTGTGGGGGAATCATAGTCTCCATCGTCCTTTCCTCACTGGAGTACTGCTCTAAAAATGAATAATGATGATCATCACACTTCTATTTACTTATATCTCAAAAGAAACAAAAATTACAACTCGGTACCTATGACAAAGTATGACTCTATATGAATGCCTCTGGCATGTACCAGGATGTGCAATGATCTAGCGTAACATGTATGAAAAATGATGAATGGTGGCTGAGCCACAACTACTATGTAAGCTATATGATCATGCAAAGCAATATGACAATGAATGCTCAAGTCATCAAATGAAAGCGGTGGAAGTTGCATGGCAATATATCTCGGAATGGCCATGGAAAAGCCATGATAGGTAGGTATGGTGTCCATTTTGAGGAGATGTAATAAGGCTTATGTGTGGTAGAGCGTATCATATCACGGGGTTTGGATGCACCTGTGAAGTTTGCACCACGTCTCGATGTGGGACAGGGCGATGCACGGTACTGTAGAGGCTAGAAAATTGCGAAAAGGTAAGAGTGTGTATAATCCATGGACTCACATTAGTCATAAAGAACTCATATATTTATTGCAAAATTTTATGAGCCCTCGAAGAAAAGTACTACTATGCATGCCCCTAAGGGAATATATTGGTAGGAAAAGACCATTGCTCGCCCCCGACCGCCACTCATAAGGAAAACAATCAATAATAACTCATGCTCCAACTTCATAGCATAATGAGAGACTATACGTGCATGCTTCGGGAATCACAAACCTTAACACCAATATTCTTACTAAACACAACCATTTACTAGTACCTCCTACATATTCCATCTCTATATCACAAAACTATTGTAAGGAATCAAACATATCATATTTAGCGATCCATAAGTTTTATGTAGGATTTTGTGACTAACCATGCAAATGACCAATTCTTGTTGACTCTCTAAATAGATATAAGTGAAGCAAGAGATTTTAATTATTTCTACAAAATACCATGCTCTAATAAATATAAGTGAAGTAAGAGAGCATTCTTCAAATAACGGTTTTCTATGTGAAGAGAAACAGGCAATCCAAACTTCAAATGATATAAGTGAAGCACATGAAGCATTCTATAAAGCCATACTCAAAAGATATAAGTGAAGTGCAATGAGCATTCTATAAATCAACCATGGACTATGTCATACCAGCATGGTGCATAAAAGAAAAATGAAAAATAAACACAAAATACGCTCCAAGATTCGCACATATCACATGAACGAAACGAGAATGA